>NC_092055.1:123408398-123714703 GCF_003086295.3 Arachis hypogaea | reverse complement strand
ATCTGGTTTTCCAAGGCAATGGTTCAGGCATCTCCGTTCTCCTCACTAGAACACGCAACATCATTTGCAAGGGACTTATGGTTCAACAAGTCACCTACTCAATCATGGCTGAATGTGTTCTCTGTACATCCGCACATAGATCAGGCAGCTAAGTTTGTGCCTGGGCCCATTATGTTGGTACGCTCTGATAAGTCAGAAAATTGCTTGGTCCTTTTACTTTTTCAAACTACAACACTAATTTGAGTGATGTTATTATCCTATAAACAAAGGACACTACCAAAGTTCTTTATTTGTTTGAGTCTCTTAACACTGCAGGAATTGGAGCAATTCAAAAGAAAGTACCGCAGGAAATTCGGCTTTGTGTTCATAACAAGTACAAACAAGAAGCTGTCGCACCAAATACTGGAGGAGGTGAGGTAAGATAAACTATTTTCTACACATGCCTCAATTACATTAGTGTCTAATCTTATTGTTCATCAAAAAGCCCAACATCATACTTTATCGATATAGTTTAATATGGACTAGTTCTTTGTAGCTGGCCAGCTGGTCCTACCTAGCTAGTGATATATAGCTCTGTTATTTGCTTTTGTTATATAACTTACAATAGCATCAGTACCCATCATGCATCTTTTTATTAACAAAAAAATTATAAAGGTAAAAATATTACAATAGGACCATAATCCTAATTTTCATGCAACGGATTTATATCACTCCTCTTGAAGCAGGTTCTGACTTCTGAGTGTTTTTTTTAGCAAGTCACTACAGATATTTTGGGGATGAGTAATAATTCAGAGTCTTAATTTAACTTTTTTTTTAATTTTTAGATGGGTAAAAATTTAAATATATAAATTTATTCAGATGCATTAAAAGAATAAAATATTTTGATCATATTTGAAACTTTAGATTTTGTATCAAATACTCACTACTAGAAATCGGGCTTTTTCGGACAAAAATTTTAAACGAAATTTATTCCGTCCGAATGACTTTTTCATTTCGGACAAATTTGAGACAAATGTTGAACAATTTTTAGTGGAGATATTGAAATAATATATTCTGTCCTAAATTTGTCTAAATTTTGTCCCAAATTTTGGCGCCAAATTTTTTTTAGATGGCGCCAAAAATTTCATACAGATTAGCAACACATTTTGGACAAAAACTATAATTCGTCCGTATTCCATCTGAATATGCGCAATAACTTCAGACGGATTTGGGACGCATTTTGAAAAATGTTAATTCTATCCCAAATTTGTCTATAATTAGTCTTAAATGCTTTTACTATAACTAACCCTTCGAAGTAGACAAAATTTTTTCCCACAAATTTGAGACAAAAATAGCATCATTTGTAAATTCCGTTTGAAAGTTCATCAATTTTCAAATAGATTTCAAATATTTATTAAAAACTTTTAAAATTTAGTATAAAAATATTATTTATATTTTAAATTAGTCTATGATTTGTCCCAAATATTTTTACTATTCTAAAATAAAGTTTTTTTTCCTAAAATAACCTTAATTATATATAACTTATAAAAAGGTACCGTTTTTGTTTGCACCTTTCAACTCCAAAACCTCTTGTTCAAAATATGCAATAATCATCATACCAATTAACATCTTATTTATTATTATACATATTTTTTAAAATTGGATTAATAGGTACGTTAGCGCTTATTTATGCAGGCTTTTTTTATATAAATAAGTAAATAAAAAAATTAATTCTCATAATACGCATGCAGAGAAAGCTTTACAAAAATGCGCAGGCCATTGTTCGCAAAGCACCCGCGAAATGGATTTAGTGTCATCATCTCAGGAGAGGCGCACACGAATTGGAACTTCTGGTGGGGGAAGTCATTTTGTGCTGGCGCCAACGAATGGGTACTTTTGGTGGGGTTACCATGAAATTTAATTGGTTTATTTTTAAAATATATTTTTAAATATTTTAAAAAATAAAAAAATCATTTAATTTTTTATTAAGTTAATAATTTATTTTTATATAATATCAAATATGAAGTAAATTACAATCTTAAAATAATTAATTGAATCATTATAGATCAACCATTAAAATATAAGACTAGTAAATTATTATTCACCGTAACTCTTTTAATTCAGGTAGTACGTACTCAGTACTAAATAAAAAAATTTTAACAAATATATTTATTCAATCCTAAATTTTAGAACTAAATTGACTATATTAGTTTTCTTTTTCTATCATTGTATATTATGTTTGACTTTTTTATATACTCTATATTCTTTTTTTTATTCTTTTATTTTTATTATACTTAATATTAAATTTCTGATACAAATTTTTATAAACCATCTTATATTTAATTTTGATTTTTTTAGTTACCTCATATTATTTTTAATTTATTCTTTTAATTATTTACGTTATAATAATTCAAATTTTAATTTTTTAACAAATTTAAGATAAAGTGTATCAAAGAATTACATATATAAAAATTTTAAAAATAAATTAGAAGAGTGCTAGGGGTCAGCAGATTTTGTGATTTGTAACCATCAATTAGTCATCAGTAGTGTTTTTAATGGTGTAAGATTACATCTAATGGTGGATAATCACTCATTTTTCCTTTAATGATTAAATGCTGGCCAAATTTTAATAAAAGTGCTAGTTCCTAGACTTTCTCAATAAATTATATCCAATCTTCTAAAAAAAATAGTAAAAATAAAATATAATAAAAAAATCACGTAAAATAAAAAAGTCATATACTTTTTCATAAGATTGTAGTATATTAAAAATTTAAAAAAATACAAATAAATACATTTCTTAGTGGACTTTTTCATACTATTCATTTTGATCTTCATCCTCATTGTTCTCGTCGTCGTCCTCGTCTTTGTTCTCATCCTCATCCATATCTTCGTCTTCATCCCCAAGTGGCTCATCATCATCATCATCATCATCATCATCATCATCTTCTTCTTCTTCTTCTTCTTCTTCTTCATATCTTGTACTATTGGTATCCAGTAAATCAACAGTAATGTCAATATCATTTGAGATATGATTGTTAGATTGATTTGTGCCATCTTCTTGATATGCAAAATCCTCCGTTGTTTCAATCTCAATCTCACCTCTTGCTTTAGTCTTGAATACAAACCACCATTCTGCTTTTTCCTTGGTGTTGCTCATTGGATGAGGTGCAAAATATACTTGAATTGCTTTATGTGCAATGATAAACGGATCATATTTACCATATCGTCGATTCTTTCGAATCTGTATGATTCCATACTCTTTGTTTACCTTTGTTCCTTTGCCAATTGTGGGATCAAACCATTCACATTTAAATAGTACAACTCTCTTTAGTGGTAGCCCAGTATACTCAACTTGAATAATTTCATTAAGCTGGCCATAGAAATCATTTTCATATTCACCATAACCTGTGCCTTTGACACATATTCCATAATTCTGAGTTGACTTTCCACTTGAGTGAGATCTTGTGTGAAACTTGAAGCCATTGACTTTGTAGATAGGCCAACATTTAACAATTCTTAAAGGACCCTATGCCAAGGAATGAATATTCGAATCTGTCACATTATTTAAAGGATCATGAACCTGTATTAAATAAGAACCAATAAGTTAGAATATAATATGTCATCTACCAAAAATTGTGTGTACAATAAGACTATCATATCATGTTGACTTACATAATTTTTAAACCATTTTGCAAACTCCGCTTCAATAAATTGATCAACTTGTTCATCACTTAAAGTTATATGATCTTGGCGTATGAAATCCACTATAGTACATAAATTTCAAATAAATTAAAATTATTAATATAAGAAAATATTATTAATAGTAAGAATATATATATAGAAAGATAAATACTCACCCAATATATGGCTTAATTTCATCACAGTTTATTAGTATATGATTCATGGCTGCACTGAATTCTTTGTCATCTAAATAACGAGTTTTGCATTCACCAGCAAAACAACCAGGCAAATTAAAAATAGACAAATTTTGCTCAACTGAATCATCACCTTCATCATTTTGCTTTGCGTCGATGCTAGTTTGGTTAAAATAGTACTCACAAAAGTAAGAAATCTCCTCAATTAGGTATGATTCAACGATAGATCCTTCAACATGTGCTTTGTTCTTGACCTTTTTCTTAAGATGATGGAGAAACCTATCATGAAAAAATTCATAACAAAAATCAAATAACAAATAGTTGACCTAATAAAACAGTAAAAAGAAATTTGAGAGTAAATATAGAGGTGTAAATAAGGTACCTCTCAAAAGGATACATCCATCTATATTGCACAGGACCACCAAGCAATGCTTCAAATGGCAAATGAATAGGTAGATGTTCCATTGAGTCAAAAAATCCAGGAGGAAAAATACGTTCTAGCTTGCATAGCACAATTGGAATATTTTCTTCTAGCTTATTTAGAACATCTTCTCGTAACGATGTTGAGCACAAATCTCGAAAGAATTGACTTAACTCTGTTATTGGCTTCCATATCTGCTCTGGCAATGAACTAAAAGCAATTGGCAGTAAACGTTCCATAAATATATGACAATCATGACTTTTCATTCCATATAACTTGCCCTCCTTCATGTCAACACATCTCCCTAAATTTGAAACATACCCATCAGGCATCCTTAACTCTTTCACCCATTCACATATTGCCCTCTTTTGCTGGAGGGTAAATGTGTAGTTTGCTTTGGGTTTTATAATTTTACCTCCACTTTGTTCTGGCAGTTCTAAATTTTTTCGCTTGCAGTATAATGACAGATCCATTCTAGCCTTTACATTATCTTTAGTCTTCTCTTTGATGTCCATGACAGTATTGAATATATTATCAAATACGTTCTTCTCAATATGCATTACATCAAGGTTATGACGGATTAAATTATGACGCCAATAAGGCAAATCCCAAAATATGCTTCTTTTGGTCCAATTATGCGTACTTCCATATCCTTCTATCTCAAGTTGCTCAACATCACTTATCTTATCATAATTCTGAACTATATACCATATTTGATCTCCAGTCAATCTTGGAGGAGGTTCTGATCTCTCAATTCTATTCTTATAGAATGCATCCTTGTTTCTTCTAAACATGTGATTATTTGGCAAGAATTGTCTGTGGCAGTCAAACCATGATGGATTTCCCCCATTTTTTAATTGGAATGCCTTGGTTCGTTCCATACAGTATGGGCATGCTAGCCTGCCTGCTGTCATCCATCCAGACAACATTCCATATGCAGGAAAATCATTAATAGTCCACAACAATGCAGCTCGCATTACAAAATTTGACTTGGAATGAATATCATAAGTTAAAACGCCATCTTTCCATAGTAGTTTTAGCTCATCAATCAAGGGCTGCAGGTATACATCAATCCTGGTTTTGGGATTACGAGGACCAGGGATAATCATGGATAAAAACATGTAAGGAGTTTTCATGCACATAGAAGGAGGCAAGTTATACGGAGTGACAATTATTGGCCAACATGAATATTGTTTACCGGATTGACCAAAAGGGGTGAATCCATCAGCACATAATCCTAGTTTGACATTGCGTGGTTCTTGAGAAAATTGTGGATGTTTTCTATCAAAATACTTCCATGCTTTTGAATTCGATGGATGCTCAAGAACTCCTTTAAACTCGTGATCAAAATGCCATCGCATGTGAGATGTTGTGTTCATTGAAGCATAAAGTCTTCTTAAACGAGGTATAAGTGGTAAATAGTGCATTCGTTTCAAAGGAACTTGTTTACCCTTTTTACCTATCTTGTACCTTGGAGAATGACAAAATTTACATTCCTTTCGTAGTATATCATCCTCCTTGTAATACAGCATACAACCATTAATGCAACAATCAATTTTATTGCTTTCCATGCCAAGTTTTGATACTAGCTTCTTTGCTTCATAAAAATTGGAGACAAGTAAGTTATCCTTCGGCATCACTTCTTTCATAGCTTTCACGAAATCATCAAAGATTTGTTGAGATACATTCCCTTTAGCTTTTATACTCAACATTTTAACTGCCATTGATAATTCTGAATGATCAATACATCCCTCAAATAATGGGCGCTGAGCAGACTATAATAAATCATAAAATTTTTTAGCTTCTGCATTCGGAGGCTCCTCCATGTTTTCTTCAAATTGACTCATAAATTCTGGTCCAGCAGCATCAACCACCATAGATTCATACGAATTTCTTATTGGCACATTAGCATGCGGAGAAGAACATGTACCTTCTTGATTATTATCTTGATCTAAATTCAAATGCAAAGGACTCTCTCCATGTGAATCCCAACACCAGTATCTTGGCATGAAACCATATTTATATAAATCTAATGAAACCTCATCCGGAGTTAAGAAAATCTTATTTTTATGTTTGTTGCAAGGACATCTAAGTACACTGCCTTCAAGTACAAATTGAGGTTGTTTTGTAACTGTATCAATAAAATTTCGAACGCCATTGACAAATTCCTGTCGTAATCCTCCTCGATTTGGCAAATTTCTATTGTACATCCACTTTCGATGTTCTGAAATTTCCATATCTACATATAAAGTATATTAAAAATTAGATTAATTAAATTATATTTTTATGAGATAACCAACTATGAGTATAATTAATTTAATGTTACAAAATTATAATATTATATTTTGATAAATAATAAATCATCTAAAAAATATGTACCACACTTCACCGATAATTCATATTACTATTAAAAAATTAGTATATCATACTATTAAAATGAACTATTTCACTATAATTTTTTAGGAAAAAAACTTAAATGTATGTGTTGAAATTTATAATATGAAAAAATGATAATAATAAATAAAATATATACTAATTTTAAAAACACAAGATAAAAATTACACAAAGTCAAATAAAATAATAATATTATTCTATAAAAAAATATATATCGATAATAATGATAAAAAAATTTATATCAACAATGAATAATAAAAATTCATGTAAAAAATTATAAAAATATACTTCAGTGAACATAAAAAAATTTTAAAAATTTTAAAAATTTTAAAAAATAAAAAAATATAAAAATAATCTTGCAAAGATCTTATCCATTTTTATTAAAATTGAATCAGATCGACCGCTTCGACAAAAAAATCAGTCAAATCCAAAAAAACCGGTCAAATTCGATAAAGTCGGTCTGACCGCACCGTATGAAGTTTAAAATTTCTCAAAATGTGTGAATTGGGGTTCGAACCCTTGTCATTTACAATAAAAATATCTTTTTATGCCACTAAGCTGATTTAACTCTCATTAATGTATATGCAAATTATAATATATATATATATATATATATATATATATCAGATAGTTTACTTCTACTTAATTTATTTTAATTTTAATTATAAACTCATTCATTCTTAAATTAATTATGTTTTTATTTAATAATAATTATAAACTCACTTATTTTTTTTAATAATGATATAATATCTATTAATATCATTTTTGAGACAATTACTTGTAGTATATAATAGATATAAACTAATAAATAAATTATTAAAATTTAAAAATAATAGTTATTTTAATATAAAAATAAAATACAAATATTTATAATAGAATAAAATTAACAAAATATTTATTATTTCTGTTCTATATTGTTTTAAATTAGCTAAATATTTTTAAAATATTAGTAAAAATATGTATTTTAAAAAAAAAATTTTTATTACATTACTTTTTCAAATTGTTCAATCATAAAATTTCAAAGAGATCTACTGGAACCTTACTAAATCATACGGTATTATAAATCTCATCGTTTTGAATATGACTGTTCATTGTTTCAAGTTTTTAACGTTATCTAATTTAAAACTTAAAAAGTATTCCATTCTTATGGCTGTGTTTGTTTATAGAGACAGGACATGATATGATACTGAGACAGAGACAATAGGATGGAGATACTAAAAATTATTCTTTGTGTATTATATTTGGATACGATGTACAAGACACTAATGTAATGTCCAGTATTATGTTTGGATACACATGGACAAGACTAAAATATTATAGTGAATGACTAAAATAGCCATGTAATTCCAAATTTTCTACATCAAATACAAACTAATTTAATAGAGAATGAGAGGACATAGGAGTACAGACAGAACTTGAAAAAAATGTTTGAAGAAGCCAAAAATTTTAATAAAAAAATATATAATAATATTTATATTAAAATAAAATTTATAAATATAATTATTTTATTTTTAAATTTAATATTTATATGTAGCAATACATATGGTTAAGATTAACAAAAAAATAAATCTGAGTTTGATTAATAAAAAAATTTGTTTAGGTTAATAAGCCAAACTAATTTTAAATAAAAAATCAGTATTAAAAAAGAATTCGTTTTTACATGAAAAAAAAATAGTTTTTACACATAAAAATCTATTAAATATTTAGAAAACCAATTTTTTTTTATCTAAAAACTGATTTTTCTTTAAATTATATAAAATCAATTATAACTTATAAATTATTTTTTAGCATTTTAAAAGATCAATTTTACCTTTGATAATATTTTCAAAAGTTTTAAGATTAATTATTTTTGTCATTATTTTTATTACAAATCAAATAATATAATACAAAGTTAAAATGGTATTGAAGTAAGAACGATAAGAAGGAAGGAATTATGAAGTCCAATAAAAAATTCTACAAAAAGGAGAGAATACCTGAAAGAAAGAGAAAGAAAGAACGCAGAGATAAAGAAAGACCAGGAAGAAGATATTACCTCTCTGAACATAACGCAATAAGAAAAATAAGAAGGGGTAATAGTGGAATAATAAAAAATATCTATAGACACAAAGGAAAACAAAATTTATAAAAAAGTCTATGCCTATCCTTCTAAATCCTGTGTCCATCACTGTCCTTCGTAGAAGAATGGACACAAAAGTATAAAAAACTGTCTCGGATAGATATTAAAAAAATTTTTATTCTTTATTCTTTTTTTTATAAAAAGACACAAATAACTTTTTATCTTAAAAATTATTAATTCAACTAAACAAGATAAAGTAAATAAAGAACTAATCGGTAAATAATAAATTATTAATAATAAAAAATTATAATAATAAACATTAAATCACATAATGATAGATATTAAAAAAAATTTTACCTATGTACGGATTGTTAGATGGATCAAAAATTTGCGATTTAAGACAATTTGTCTTATTGGAACGATGGGGTGAGTACTTATAAAGATACTCCAACACAGAATATATTTAAAAAGTATATGTGTGTGGAATGAGTAATATAATTGAGGAGTCTTTAACACCTCTTTATATAATTTGAGACAATTATCTTATCTTATTTTATCTTATCTATCTTATCCATTAATATAAAATTTATATTTAATTAATATGATCTTCTAAATATTTAGTTTTTAAGATTATTATGTAACAAAAATTTAAAAACATAATTTAATTCAAATACTTTAAAATTAATATTAGATATAATTTTTTAAAATATCTATCTTTTAAAAATCAATATTCCATAACTTATTTTTGGATATTTTCGTTATAATCTTTTTTTTTAATTTAAAAATAAAAATTAGATATAATATTAATTTTAAATATTTTCGTTATAATCTTATCTTTTTTAAAATTGATAGTAAAAAGTAGATATAATATTAATTTTAAAATTTATTATATGTAGTTATTTTAAAGCCACTTATTTACCTGCGCCAAAAATCCAAAATTTTTAATCAAGACCGCCATTTGGTTTCCAGGGATTTCAGATTTAGAGTGCCTTCTCCCTTCTCATATCACAGCTAGGGTCACTTTCTTCTGCGTACTCTGCCTCCTACTTGTGGCCGCCGGTGATCTTCCGGGACGAACGCTAGGCAAGCCTCGGACCTCACACCTCAGGCAACCTCCACGCTCGTGCGTCGCGCTCAAGGCTACAACCCCAGTCGCTCACACTGCTTTGCTCATACCGTTCTGCCTCCTGCATGTGGCCACCTCTTCCAGTCTCAGCGCGCCAGTAAGGGAAGGCTTCCGTGCAGGTAGTTAAAGCCTGGGATCTGGATAGCGAAGAGAAGAGTTTTGCCCGGCAAGCGAATCATAGAAAAAGCACTTCCCTAATTCTTGACGTGAGAAAGGAATAGAATCTGGTAAGTAGAGGTGAGTGGGGTGTCTTCCATAGAGGAGGAATGCTCCACCGATCTATACATGCTTTTATTTTATTTTATTTTGTTTCGTATCTTATGGTGAATGAATGTGTTTTTTTGAAGTTTTGCTTTCAAAAATTGTAAATGTCTATTTTATTTTATTTATGATTTGTTATTAATTTATTATGATACTTCAATGAAACTATAATTGCTATGACCAGACTGAATCATAAGTTTTGTATTTCCGAAGCTTCAAATTGATGGTTTTATTAAGAGCTTTTGTCACAAATGGCTTTCCTGCTATCAATGTATCCTGTTTTGAATGAATGTGTTTTTTTGAAGTTTTGCTTTCAGTAAAGAGAAACCAGCTCCCTGGATTCTTTTGAAGTTTTGCTTTCAAAAATTGTAAATGTCTATTTTATTTTATTTATGATTTGTTATTAATTTATTATGATACTTCAATGAAACTATAATTGCTATGACCAGATTGAATCATAAGTTTTGTATTTCCGAAGCTTCAAATTGATGGTTTTATTAAGAGCTTTTGTCACAAATGGCTTTCCTGCTATCAATGTATCCTGTTTTAAATGAATGTGTTTTTTTGAAGTTTTGCTTTCAGTAAAGAGAAACCAGCTCCCTGGATTCTTTTGAAGTTTTGCTTTCAAAAATTGTAAATGTCTATTTTATTTTATTTATGATTTGTTATTAATTTATTATGATACTTCAATGAAACTATAATTGCTATGACCAGACTGAATCATAAGTTTTGTATTTCCGAAGCTTCAAATTGATGGTTTTATTAAGAGCTTTTGTCACAAATGGCTTTCCTGCTATCAATGTATCCTGTTTTCAACTGTGTTAACTGCTTTTATGATACTTATGTAGATAAACCTGTAAGAAAAATGTAGTACCTTACATATGAATTCTTCATTCTTTTGCACGCTTATCTATTGTCAACTGTTGATTTTCTGTGGTATGAGTCCTAAAAATATAATTGTCCCTCAATAATTGTTACATATGAATTCTTCATTCTTTTGCACGCTTATCTTCTTTTTTTAGTCTGATACTGTAAGTGTAAAAATTTTTGAACTTGAATTGAAATTGGCAAGTGGCACAAATAATTTTATTTATGCCAAAAGGTCTTGAAATGTATTGAAATGGAGAGCAAGTTAGAGATAATTTATGCCAAAAATATTATATGCCAAAAAGAATGTTTAAGAATCCATTGAGATGAAGTTTGAAATGGAGAGAGTGGCAGAGTACAAATGATAAATATTTTCTGTAAAAGTTTAGGAAGAATTTATCTTTTTAGTTGTGTTTATCTTTTTCTTTTATAAGAAAAAACAACATATTAGGAACACATAGAAGAACTATAAATTATTAAGTTGTTGAATAAAAAATATTCTTTAAATTTATTAATAATAAAAAGAGTTTTGTTATTAAATCATATTAAATTCACAAATTATGAGTTGTTCGTACAATAATTTTATACTTTATTCATCCGGTTTTGAATCTATAGTCTTTTATAAATATGAGACTTTCTTTTCTTGATTGCATTCATCATATTATTCTTAGTTTATCTATGTATATAAGTAATAAATATTGATAAGAATTATCTAATATAGTTGTGAGCAATAATAGTTCCTTATTGCATTATTTCATATTATTCTTTGGCTTCAATATGGAATTTGCACTTGTACAATGGAGTAGTTATGAGCAGTAGTGGAATATAAGTATAATATATATATAGAAAAAAAGGACCTTAATTTTAACAATATTTAAACCTATATAAAGTCAATTAGTTGCATTTTATTCAAATTGTTTCTTCTAGGCGCTTCTCAAAAGTTGTGAATCTTTCGTGAATTGTTTAAGTTTGTTAACTTTTTTATTGTGTCTTTTGTATGGCTTCTTTTAAGAAAGTGGGAGTCAGTAACAAGCTACACGCACACATATTTTAGTGAAGACTACGGCATAATCATGCATTCTTATGAAGAAAGGAGTAAAAAGGTATTTATGACTGGAAGTTTGATGTTAAAACACCCAGTGTTGTATTATGTGATTATTTGACGTAATTGACTTTAGTTTTTGACTATGAATTATAATTGTCATTGATATTATTGTGATTATAGTTTATTGGTTGGATTTAGTTTGATTATGTCTGTGTTGCAATTATGACTATGAACTTGTTAAAATACTCATGTGTACATATATATTAGTAGTTTAGTACTAAAGCATAGTAGCACTTTATTTTACATCCTCATTGATTATTTTGGCAGCTAAGTATTATTTTACATTGTTATTTTTTTAATTATTTCGATGATGTACATGTTACTGAAATTTAAATGCAATGTCTTAGTAATTTTATAAATCTTTGTTGTTTTAGATGTCAGGTTCTAAAAAAAATAAAAAACACTTGTCAATTAAAGTACAAAAGTCTGGTAATAAGGAGGTGATTAGTGCACACAAAACTAAGCTTTCACACCCTAAACCTACAAAATCACGAGCTCCAGTTCCTTCACATGTATCTAAAAAGCCTTCAGCATTACCACCCTCTTCTTCGCAGCCACCACAAAAATTCAAGAGAAATTTACTATCTTCCCATGCCGATCATACACCATCACCATCACAATCACCAGCTGAATCACCATATTGTTCACCTATCCAACCTCAGTCATTTGATAATGCTCCTAATAATGAACGAAATTTACATCATGCTCACTCATCGGATGAAAATCATCAAGATGAATCTCTTGCTCAAGAAGGTGAACTTGTCACTCAAGAAGGGCTCTTGAAAATAGAGCCTTTTGGCAATGAGTAAGTACAACAATCAGTTTTCTATTTTAATGTTCTCTCTATATTGTTTTTATTATGAATACATGTGTAATTACTCATTATTTGAACTTCTTATAGGTTTAATCCATGTACTGCTGTTCGTCATGTAACAAATGCCATTAAAAGCAAATTTTCAGAATTCTGCCCTTCTTGGAGACATGCTAGTGAGCAAATGCGAGATTTGTGGTTTATTGAATTTAAGGTAAGTATTCATTATCATTTTTTTTGTTATTTTGATATTATACATAGTGGGTAATTCAATGTATATGTTTTCTTTTCTAGAAAAATTGTATGTGGGAACCTCAACACAATGCAAGAATTCGTCAAATTTTTGAGATTAAAGGGAGTGATCGATTAAGATCATTGATGAATCAGGAGAGACGCAATTATTCAAAAGACCCTAACCATGTACCAAAATATATTCCTGAACCCGTTTGGCGTCAACTATTACATTATTTTGCTACAGATTCAAAATTTAAGAACTGGTCAGCAGCAAATACTGTGAATCGAGCATCAAATGCTGGAAGTTCTATGCATACTGGTGGTTCCATATCTATGGGTGAACATGCACGCAGAATGGTAAGATAAAAATAGTTTATTTATAGTCTTATTCTTATTATTTTTGCAATGTTCTCTTATTCTTTTTTTTTTTCTATCGATTAAAACTGTTATATTATAGGAGAAAGCTACGGGAGTAAAACCTTCTCTAGAAGAAGTTTATACTAAATGCCACACCAAAAAAGACAAAAGTTGGATTGATGAAAGATCTGAGAAAGTCATTGTATGTGATGCTAATTTGTTCTTCTTTTTGTTTTTTTCAACTGCTAATTTTCACTATATGTTAGTATTTGTTCATGGCATATTTAGTTGCGATTAACATGAATTGATTTTGTAGGGTGAATTCAAAAAGCGAAAGACAGAACTTTCTCAAGTAGCTTTATCCTTGGATAATGAGGGAGATGTTGAGGCATCTAAGGAAGGCCTAGATATACCAGATGATTATACTGTTTGGAACGAAGTTGTGACAAAGGGAAAAAAGAAAGCTGCTTTTGGTTTAGGTTCTTTTGGTTTAGATCTCTCTTCAAAGTTGGATTCCAGAAATTGTTCAGAGACATCCAAAGATAATCTAAATATTGAGCAAGAACTTCACATGTGGAAAGAAAAAGCAAAGGAGCAAGAAATGATCAATGAAGAGCAAAAGGTTAAGTTGAAAGATGCTGAGCACAAGTTAAAAGATCAAGGACGTCAACTAAAAGTTCAACAGAAAAGAATTGGTTCTACTGAAAAGACAATTCATGCTTTGTATAAAAAGTTGAATCTCCCACTTCCTTCAACCTTGTCTGATCCTACGGAAGATGAGCTTGGGACAGGCTCTAGTGATGATAACATGAGTGATTGATATTTGGAGTATATGTTTCTTCTGATTTAGATTAAGGAATTTTAGGTGAATTAGTTAGTACATTTTATTTTATTCATGATATTTGACCTTTTTAAAGGCTTTCTTTGTTTTAGTTTAAGTATTTTTTTTCTTATTTTAGTTTGATTACATTTATGGACAAAAGTATTTTAATAATAAATATTTTTTTAACTCTTTTATGGTAATTAACTTTTTCATGATTTTATTATGTGTTTATAATTTGGATGATGTAATATGAAAAAAATAATTATGATGGTCTTAATATAGAAAGCAAATCGAATACAATTTATTTTCTAAAATATTTATCTATTAAATAGCAAATTATTTTGTATGAAAATTATTTGAAATATTATATTAAATTTGTAGAAAATTTGTGCGAAAATAATTAGTTGTTTTGTATGAAATTTGTTTCAAATACTTAAATTCTTTTAAATTAAATTTGTCTGAAATTTAATTGAAAAGAAATATTTGATTTGTCTAAAATTTGTTCGAAAAAAATTTGCTATATTTGACTAAATTCGTTAGAAATTTGTCTGAAATAAAGTATATTTTTTGTTTGAAATTTGTCTGAAATACGTTGTTTTTATGTTAGCTAATCTGTCTGAAATTCGTCTAAAATACATCATAATAGTTAGAAATCTAGCAGATAAATGCCTATTCGAAATCTGTCACAAAATCGTCTGAAAAAATTTCGGACGAAATTTCAGACAAAATTTAAATTAGCAACAAGGCTTTTTGGGACAAAAAAAATCCGTCCCAATTTTGTTTGAAAGAAAAAATTTGTCTATAATTTGTTCGAAATTTATTTCAATTTCGTCTCAAAATTCGTCCGAAAAAGCCCTATTTCTAGTAGTGACTTAGAACAATTGTTAACCCTTTTCAACTTATTGTAATAAATATCATGAATTCTGAACCATTATTGTTAGTTAGACAATAGCTCAATACTGCTTATGTATGTATTGTTGGACATTGCACAGACACGCTATGAGAATCCTCTTTCTGTTGAACTTGATATTACGTCTCGGGAGGAATTCATTATTATAGAGAGAAAGCTTGCACGACTTTTGGAATGTAAGCCAAACAATAAACTGACAGTGTTGCTTAAGCATGGTTTTTTTTTTTTTAGTATTGGTAACACATTGGATTTACTTGCCTTTGATGTAACTTTCAGGTTTATCTCAAGAGAATGTTCGAGAGACTCCAGAAGAAACAGGGGAGGTAGTTCAAGACTCGATGCAGGAGGACGACGTTGCGAAAGACGATAGTTCCGAGGAGGTTGTTTCTACTGTAAACAATGCTCCAAAGCTTACTTTTGACCTCAATAAAACACCAGCAGAGAATGGGGTCTTTTGAGTCTTGTTGTATGTACTTGTTAGTTTGATCTTGTTAGATACATCTGATTTTTTACAGTCTATGAGTTGATTTGGTTATTGAAAAATTGGCATGTAATTGGTATACTCGACTTGGATGATTTGTCTTTTTAATTGGTGTGAGCTTAATGAGGTAGCAAGGAACACGTTCGAGATTAAAATTATGTTGACTTCATATATCCTACTTAATCTTTTATGACTTGAAATTGTTTTGAGACAAGATTCAATTGACAGCCAAGATTATTCTTTCATTAATTTTTTACTAGATAGTGCAGCTGAATGCATATTGCTGACTACTAGGCTTATGTCATTTTAGCAAAGTAATGAGCACATATATTTATCGTTGACTATAATTTTGTTCAAAACAGGGCTTATACTTTGTTTTTGGTTTTGTCATGTCTTAAAATTTTGAAAATAAAAGTTATTTCATCATTTTATTTTATTAACGTGCCTGTTCAGCCACTTTTTTTTTATTGCTTTTAAGAAATTAATTTTATTTTTTAAATTGATTTGATAAGTATTTTTTTAGTTTAATATTAATGTGATTTTATTTATATATGAAGTCATTTTTATGTTTTTATAGTACATTCATTATATCATAAATTTAATAATTAATGTAAATTTTAAAAAATTGAATAAATTTATATTTATTTTGATTACATTCAAGAGTGAATTATATGTATTCCTATAACCAAGAAATAGACTTAACTTCTTCTATAATAAGTAAATTTTTCAATAATTTAATGTATAAAAAAGGTCTCATCTTTTTATTTATCCTAAAAATTAAAAATTGAAATTAGTATTCATAGTTTTGATTAATAGAATTAAAATAAATTATAAAAATAAATCTTGAATAAAAAAAAATCACCTTGTTTAAAACTATTTTGCAAATGGAGTCATTTTTATAATCTTACGATTGAGGGTGAGCAATTTTTTTAAATTTCTTTGAGTACGTGACTGAGTATGTAGTTTTAAATTATAAAAATAGGGGTAAAATATGAAAAAAAAGAATTGGATACTGATGAGCGGATAATTTATACGCTTTTTGACATTGTTTTTAGTATGTTTTTAGTAGGATCTAGTTACTTTTAGGGATGTTTTCATTAGTTTTTATGTTAAATTCACATTTCTGGACTTTACTATGAGTTTGTCTGTTTTTCTGTGATTTCAGGTATTTTCTGGCTAAAATTGAGGGACTTGAGCAGAAATCAGATTTAGAGGTTGAAGAAGGACTGCTGATGCTGTTGGATTCTGACCTCCCTGCACTCAAAGTGGATTTTCTGGCGCTACAGAACTCGAAATGGCGCGCTTCCAATTGCGTTGGAAAGTAGACATCCAGAGCTTTCCAGCAATATATAATAGTCCATACTTTGGCCAAGAATAGACGACGCAAATTGGCATTCAACGCCAGCTCTCTGCCCAAATCTGGCGTCCAGCGCCAGAAAAGGAGCCAAAACCAGAGTTGAACGCCCAAACTGGCACAAAAGCTGGCGTTCAACTACAGAAAGGACCTCTACACATGCAACACTCAAGCTCAGACCAAGCACACACCAAGTGGGCCCCGGAAGTGGATTTATGCATCAATTACTTACTTCTGTAAACCCTAGTAGCTAGTTTATTATAAATAGGACATTTTACTAGTCTTTTTGACCATCTTTGGATTATATTTTGATCTATTGATCACGTATGGGAGGCTGGCCACTCGGCCATGCCTACCCTCTATTCACTTATGTACTTTCATACGGTAGAGTTTCTGCACTCCATAGATTAAGGTGTGGAGCTCTGCTGTTCCTCAAAGATTAATGCAAAGTACTACTGTTTTCTATTCAATTCATCTTACTTCGCTTCTAAGATATTCATTCGCACTTCAACCTGAATGTGATGAACGTGACAATCATCATCATTCCCTATGAACGCGTGCCTGACAACCACTTCCGTTCTACCTTAGACTGAATGAGTATCTCTTAGATCTCCTAACCAGAATCTTCGTGGCGTAAGCTAGAATCATGGCGGCATTCAAGAGAATCTGGAAGGTCTAAACCTTGTCTGTGGTATTCCGAGTAGGATTCAATGAATGAATGACTGTGATGAGCTCCAAACTCGCGATTGCGGGGCGTTAGTGACAGACGCAAAAGGATAGTAAATCCTATTCCAGCATGATCGAGAACCGACAGATGAATAGCCGTGCCGTGACAGGGTGCGTTGACCATTTTCACTGAGAGGATAAGATGAAGCCATTGACAAGGGTGATGCCTCCAGACGATTAGCCGTGCCGTGACAGGGCATTGGATCATTTTCCTGAGAGATGACCGAAAGTAGCCATTGACAGTGGTGATGTATCACATAAAGCCAGCCATGGAAAGGAGTAAGACTGATTGGATGAAGATAGCAGGAAAGCAGAGGTCCAGAGGAACGAAAGCATCTCCATTCGCTTATCTGAAATTCTCACCAATGAATTACATAAGTATTTCTATCCTTACTTTATGTTTTATTTACATAATATATTGTAGCCCATATAAGTCAACTTAACTAAGATTTGCAAGGTGACAATAGCTTGCTTCATACCAACAATCTCCGTGGGATTCGACCCTTACTCACGTAAGGTATTACTTGGACGACCCAGTGCACTTGCTGGTTAGTTACACGGAGTTGTGAACCATGGTCTTGGCATCATGTTTTTGGTGCCATTTCCAGGGAAAGAAAGAGCAATGAATTTTATATAATTAAAGTGTAATCACGATTCCGCGTACCAAGTTTTTGGCGCCGTTGCCGGGGATTGTTCGAGTATGGACAACTGACGGTTCATCCTGTTGCTCAGATTAGGTAATTTTCTTTTTGTTTTATTTTCAAAAAATTTTCAAAAATATTTCAAAATTTTCTCATCTGTTTTCGAAAAAAAAATGTTTTCAAAAATTTTATTCAAAATTTTTAAGAATGAATTCTAGTGTTTCATGAAGCATGTGAAGCCTGGCTGGCTGTAAAGCCATGTCTAAATTTATTTGGACTGAGGCAGCAATTTGTTATCAAGAGCAAGCTAGTTGTTGCTAATCCACCTGCTGCTGTTCCTGATTCACCTGCTGAAGCTTGGTTGGCCATTGGCCATGTCTAGTGTTTTGGACCGGAGCTTTCATTGAAAGCTTGGCTGGCTAGTGAGCCATGTCTAATTCCTGGACTGAAGCTTTAGACTAAGAATGCAAGATTACTGGAATTCATGTTAAAAATTTTGGAATCCTTATTTTTTCTTTTTCATATAATTTTTGAAAAAATCCAAAAAAATTAGAAAATCATAAAAATCAAAAACATTTTTTGTGTTTCTTGTTTGAGTCATGAGTCATGTCATAAGTTTGGTGTCATTTGCATGTGCATCTTGCATTTTTCGAAAATTTCATGCATTCATGGTGTTCTTCATGATCTTCAAGTTGTTCTTGGTAAGTCTTCTTGTTTGATCTTGATGATTTTTTGTTTTGTGTCTTTTATTGTTTTTCATATGCATTCTTGAATTCTTAGTGCCTAAGCATTAAAGAATTCTAAGTTTGGTGTCTTGCATGTTTTCTTTGCATTAAAAAAAAATTTTCAAAAATGTGTTCTTGATATTCATCATGATCTTCATAGTGTTCTTGGTGTTCATCTTGACATTCATAGCATTCTTGCATTCATCACATGTTTTAATCTAAAAATTTCATGCATTGCATATTTTTAGTGTTTTTCTCTCTCATCATAAAAATTCAAAAATAAAAAAAATATCTTTCCCTCTTTCTCTCTCATAAATTCGAAAATTAGATTTGACTTTTTTCAAAAATTTTTAAAATCAAGTTGTTTTTATGAGTCAAATCAAATTTTCATTTTAAAAATCTTATCTTTTTCAAAATCTTTTTCAAAAATCAAATCTTTTTCAAATTTCTTAGTTATTTTCGAAAATTCCAAAAAAATATTTTTCAAAAATCTTTTTCTTATTTTTATCAAATAATTTTCGAAAATAACAATAACAATTAATGTTTTGATTCAAAAATTTCAAGTTTGTTACTTGCTTGTTAAGAAAGATTCAAACTTTGAGTTTAGAATCATATCTTGTGATTTCTTGTGAATCAAGTCATTAATTGTGATTTTAAAAAATCAAATCTTTTTCAAAACTAATTTCAATCATATCTTTTCAAAATATCTTCTTATCTTATCTTTTTCAAAAATTTGATTTCAAAATATCTTTTCTAACTTCCTAACTTCTTATCTTTTCAAAATTTGTTTCATCTAACTAACTAACTCTTTGTTTGTTTCTTAACTTTTTCAAAACTACCTAACTAACTCTCTCTCTCTCTAATTTTCGAAAATATCTTCCCTCTTTTTCAAAAATTTCTTTTTTTATTAACTAATTATTTTTTATTTTTGATTTTAAAATTTTTCAAAAAAAAATATTAACCTTTTTCAAAAACTATTTTCGAAAATCACTAACTCTTTTTCAAAAATTATTTTTGAAAATTCTCCCTCTCCCATCTTATTCTATTTATTTATTCATCTACTAACATCTCATCTCACATCTCTATCCTCCTCACAGTTGTGTTTCTTCCATTACATTACATTCTTTGTCTCCCTCTTTTCTCCCACTCACAAAGGGATCCCTATACTGTGGTATAAAGGATCTCTATTATTATTATTTTTCTGTGCCTTCTTCTTTGTCATATGAGCAGGAGCAAGGACAAGAACATTCTTGCTGAAGCAGATCTAGAACCTGAAAGGACTCTGAAGAGAAAATTAAGAAAAGCTAAATTACAACAATCCAGAGATAACCTGTCAGAAATTTTCGAACAGGAAGAGGAAATGGCAGCCGAAAATAATAATAATGCAAGGAGGATGCTTGGTGACTTTACTGCACATAATTCCAATTTACATGGAAGAAGCATCTCCATTCCTGCCATTGGAGCAAACAACTTTGAGCTGAAACCTCAATTAGTTTCTCTGATGCAGCAGAACTGCAAGTTTCATGGACTTCCATCTGAAGATCCTTTTCAGTTCTTAACTGAATTCTTGCAGATATGTAATACTGTTAAGACTAATGGAGTAGATCCTGAAGTCTACAGGCTCATGCTTTTCCCTTTTGCTGTAAGAGACAGAGCTAGAATATGGTTGGACTCTCAACCTAAAGATAGCCTGAACTCTTGGGATAAGCTGGTCACGGCTTTCTTAGCCAAGTTCTTTCCTCCTCAAAAGCTGAGCAAGCTTAGAGTGGATGTTCAGACTTTCAAACAGAAAGAAGGTGAATCCCTCTATGAAGCTTGGGAAAGATACAAACAGTTGACCAAAAAGTGTCCTTCTGACATGCTTTCAGAATGGACCATCCTGGATATATTCTATGATGGTTTATCTGAGTTATCAAAGATGTCATTGGATACTTCTGCAGGTGGATCCATTCACCTAAAGAAAACGCCTGCAGAAGCTCAAGAACTCATTGACATGGTTGCTAATAACCAGTTCATGTACACTTCTGAGAGGAATCCTGTGAGTAATGGGACGCCTCTGAAGAAGGGAGTTCTTGAAGTTGATACTCTGAATGCCATATTGGCTCAGAATAAAATATTGACTCAGCAAGTCAATATGATCTCTCAGAGTCTGAATGGAATGCAAGCTGCATCCAACAGTACTAAAGAGGATTCTTATGAAGAAGAAGCTTATGATCCTGAGAACCCTGCAATAGCAGAGGTGAATTACTTAGGTGAACCTTATGGAAACACCTATAACTCATCATGGAGAAACCATCCAAATTTCTCATGGAAGGATCAAAAGCCTTAACAAGGCTTTAATAATGGTGGAAGAAGCAGGTTTAACAATAATAAACCTTTTCCATTATCCACTCAGCAACAGACAGAGAACTCTGAACAAAATACTTCTAATTTGGCAAACTTAGTCTCTGATCTGTCCAAGGCCACTGTGAGTTTCATGAATGAAACAAGGTCCTCCATTAGAAATTTGGAAGCACAAGTGGGCCAGCTGAGTAAGAGGATCACTGAAATCCCTCCTAGTACTCTCCCAAGCAATACAGAAGAGAACCCAAAAGGAGAGTGCAAGGCCATTGACATAAGTACCATGGCCGAACCCAAAGAGGGAGAGGAGGACGTGAATCCCAAGGAGGAAGACCTCCTGGGACGTCCAGTGATCAATAAGGAGCTTCCCTCTGAGGACCAAAGGACTCTGAGACTCATCTAGAGACCATAGAGATTCCATTGAACCTCCTTATGCCCTTCATGAGCTCTGATGAGTATTCCTCTTCTGAAGAGAATGAGGATGTTACTGAAGAGCAAACTGCCAAGTTTCTTGGTGCAATCATGAAACTGAATGCCAAATTATTTGGTATTGAAACTTGGGAAGATGAACCTCTCTTGTTCACCAATGAACTAAGTGATCTGGATCAACTGACATTGCCTCAGAAGAGACAGGATCCTGGAAAGTTCATAATACCTTGTACCATAGGCACCATGATCTTTAAGGCTCTGTGTGACCTTGGTTCAGGAATAAACCTCATGCCCCTCTCTGTAATAGAGAAACTGGGAATCTATGGGGTGCAAGCTGCTAAAATCTCATTAGAGATGGCAGACAATTCAAGAAAACAGGCTTATGGACAAGTAGAGGACGTGTTAGTAAAGGTTGAAGGCCTTTACATCCCTGCTGATTTCATAGTCCTGGATACTGGAAAGGAAGAGGATGAATCCATCATCCTAGGAAGACCTTTCCTGGCCACAGCAAGAGCTGTGATTGATGTTGACGGAGGTGAAATAGTCCTTCAATGGAATGAGGACTCCCTTGTGTTCAAAACTCAAGGATCTCCCTCCTCAACCATGGAGAGGAAGCAGAAAAAGCTTCTCTCAAAGCAGAGTCAACCAGAGCCCTCACAGTCAAACTCTAAGTTTGGTGTTGGGAGGCCACAACCAAACTCTAAGTTTGGTGTTGAACTCCCATATCCAAACTCTAAGTTTGGTGTTGGAGAGTCTCAACAAAACTCTGCATATCTGTGAGGCTCCATGAGAGCCCACTGTCAAGCTATTGACATTAAAGAAGCGCTTGTTGGGAGACAACCCAATTTTTATTTATCTAACTATATTTTTCTTAGTTATATGTCTTTATAGGTTCATGATCATGTGGAGTCACAAAATAAACAAAAAAATCAAAAACGGAATCAAAAACAGCAGAAGAAAAATCACACCCTAGAGGAGCATCTGTCTGGCGTTCAGCGCCAGAACAGAGCATGGTTCTGGCGCTGAACGCCCAAAATGGGTAGCTTCTGGGCGCTGAACGCCAAAACAGGCATGGTTCTGGCGTTCAACGCCAGAAATGGCACACAAATGGGCGTTGAACGCCCAAAATGGCCACCAACCTGGCGCTGAACGCCCAGAGTTGTGTGCAAAGGCATTTTTACATGCCTAATGGGTGCAGGGATGTAAATCCTTGAACACTCAGGATATGTGGACCCCATAGGATCCACTCAGGATCTGTGGACCCCACAGGATCCCCACCTACCTCCATTCACTTCTTCTCACCACTCTCTTTCACACAACCCCATAAACACTCTTCCCCAAAAACCCTTCACCAATCACCTCAAACTCTCTTCCCCATCACCTCTTCACCACTCACATCCATCCACTCTTCCCCATAAACCTACCTCATAAACTCCACCTACCTTCAAAAATTCAAAACCAATTTCCCACCCCTCTACACCCTTCTTGGCCGAAACACTTCCCACTCTCCCTCTCATCCATTTCTTCATCTTCTTCATCTATTCTTTCTTTTATTGCTCGAGGGCGAGCAAAATTCTAAGTTTGGTGTGGTAAAAGCATAAGCTTTTTGTTTTTCCATTACCATTGATGGCACCTAAGACCGGAGAATCCTCTAGAAAGGGGAAAGGGAAGATAAAAGCTTCCACCTCCGAGTCATGGGAGATGGAAAGGTTCATCTCCAAAGCCCATCAAGACCACTTCTATGATGATGTGGCCAAGAAGAAGGTGATCCCTGAGGTCCCTTTCAAACTAAAAAGAAATGAGTATCCGGAGATCCGACATGAAATTCAAAGAAGAGGTTGGAAAGTTCTAACAAATCCCATCCAACAAGTCGGCATCCTAATGGTTCAAGAGTTCTATGCCAATGCATGGATCACCAAGAACCATGATCAAAGTAAGAACCCGGATCCAAAGAACTATGTTACAATGGTTCGGGGGAAATACTTAGATTTTAGTCCGGAGAATGTGAGGTTGGCGTTTAACTTGCCCATGATGCAAGGAGATGAACGCCCCTACACTAGAAGGGTCAACTTTAATCAAAGGTTGGACCAAGTCCTTATGGACATATGTGTAGAAGGAGCTCAATGGAAGGTTGACTCCAAAGGCAAGCCGGTTCCGATTGGACCTCAAGCCTGTAGCTAGAGGATGGTTGGAGTTTATTCAATGCTCAATCATTCCCACTAGCAACCGGTCTGAAGTTACTATAGACCAGGCCATCATGATCCATAGCATCATGATTGGATAAGAGGTGGAAGTTCATGAGATTATACCTCAAGAACTCTACAAGGTGGCTGACAAGTCCTCCACTATGGCAAGGTTAGCCTTTCTTCACCTCATCTGCCACCTATGCAATTCGGCTGGGATTAACATAGAGGGAGATATCCTCATTAAAGAGGACAAGCTCATCACTAAGAAGAAGATGGAGCAAGCAAGAGAGCCCATTCATGGAGCTCAAGAGGCGTATGAAGCTCATCACCATGAGATCCCGGAAATGCCTCAAATGCACTTTCCTCCACAAAACTATTGGGAGCAAATCAACACCTCCCTAGGAGAATTGAGTTCCAATATGGGACAACTAAGGGTGGAACATTAAGAGCACTCCATCATGCTTCATGAAATAAGAGAAGATCAAAAAGCAATGAGGGAGGAGCAACAAAGACAAGGAAGAGACATAGAAGAGCTCAAGGACATCATTGGTTCCTCAAGAAGGAAACGCCACCATCACTAAGGTGGATTCATTCCTTGTTCTTATTTCTTCTGTTTTTCGTTTTCCATGTTATGTGCTTATCTATGTTTGTGTCTTCATTACATGATCATTAGTAGTTAGTAACTTTGTCTTAAAGTTATGAATGTCCTATGAATCCATCACCTCTCTTAAATGAAAAATGTTTTAATTCAAAAGAACAAGAAGTACATGAGTTTCGAATTTATCCTTGAACTTAGCTTAATTATATTGATGTGGTGACAATGCTTCCTGTTTTCTGAATGTATGCTTGAACAGTGCATATGTCTTTTGAAGTTGTTGTTTAAGAATGTTAAATATGTTGGCTCTTGAAAGAATGATGACTAGGAGACATGTTATTTGATAATCTGAAAAATCATAAAAATGATTCTTGAAGCAAGAAAAAGCAGCAAAGAGCAAAGCTTGCAGAAAAAAAAAAGAAAAAAATAGGCAAAAAAAAATAAAGAAAAAGAAAAAGCAAGCAGAAAAAGCCAAGGCTCTTAAAACCAAGAGGCAAGAGCAAAAAGCCAATAACCCTTAAAACCAAAAGGCAAGGGCAAATAAAAAGGATCCCAAGGCTTTGAGCATCAGTGGATAGGAGGGCCTAAAGGAATAAAATCCTGGTCTAAGCGGCTAAACCAAGCTGTCCCTAACCATGTGCTTGTGGCGTGTAGGTGTCAAGTGAAAACTTGAGACTGAACGGTTAAAGTCAAGGTCCAAAGCAAAAAAAGAGTGTGCTTAAGAACCCTGGACACCTCTAATTGGGGACTTTAGCAAAGCTGAGTCACAATCTGAAAAGGTTCACCCAATTATGTGTCTGTGGCATTTATGTATCCGATGGTAATACTGGAAAACAAAGTGCTTAGGGCCACGGCCAAGACTCATAAAGAAGCTGTGTTCAAGAATCATCATACTGAACTAGGAGAATCAATAACACTATTCGAAATCTGAAGTTCCTATAGATGCCAATCACTCTGAACTTCAATGGATAAAGTAAGATGCCAAAACTATTCAAGAGGCAAAAAGCTATAAGTCCCGCTCATTTGATTAAAGCTATGTTTCATTGATAGTTTGGAATTTATAGTATATTCTCTTCTTTTTATCCTAATTGATTTTCAGTTGCTTGGGGACAAGCAACAATTTAAGTTTGGTGTTGTGATGAGCGGATAATTTATACGCTTTTTGACATTATTTTTAGTATGTTTTTAGTAGGATCTAGTTACTTTTAGGGATGTTTTCATTAGTTTTTATGTTAAATTCACATTTCTGGACTTTACTATGAGTTTGTGTGTTTTTCTGTAATTTCAGGTATTTTCTGGCTGAAATTGAGGGACTTGAGCAGAAATCAGATTTAGAGGTTGAAGAAGGACTGCTGATGCTGTTGGATTCTGACCTCCCTGCACTCAAAGTGGATTTTCTGGAGCTACAGAACTCAAAATGGCGCGCTTCCAATTGAGTTGGAAAGTAGACATCCAGAGCTTTCCAGAAATATATAATAGTCCATACTTTGGCCAAGAATAGACGACGCAAACTGGCGTTCAATGCTAGCTCTCTGCCCAAATCTGGCGTCCAGCGCCAGAAAAGGAGCCAAAACCAGAGTTGAACGCCCAAACTGGCACAAAAGCTGGCGTTCAACTCCAGAAAGGACCTCTACACGTGCAACACTCAAGCTAGTTTATTATAAATAGGACATTTTACTAGTCTTTTTGACCATCTTTGGATTATATTTTGATCTATTGATCACGTATGGGAGGCTGGCCACTCGGCCATGCCTACCCTCTATTCACTTATGTACTTTCATACGGTAGAGTTTCTGCACTCCATAGATTAAGGTGTGGAGCTCTGCTGTTCCTCAAAGATTAATGCAAAGTACTACTGTTTTCTATTCAATTCATCTTACTTCGCTTCTAAGATATTCATTCGCACTTCAACCTGAATGTGATGAACGTGACAATCATCATCATTCCCTATGAACGCGTGCCTGACAACCACTTCCGTTCTACCTTAGACTGAATGAGTATCTCTTAGATCTCCTAACCAGAATCTTCGTGGCGTAAGCTAGAATCATGGCGGCATTCAAGAGAATCTGGAAGGTCTAAACCTTGTCTGTGGTATTCCGAGTAGGATTCAATGAATGAATGACTGTGACGAGCTCCAAACTCGCGATTGCGGGGCGTTAGTGACAGACGCAAAAGGATAGTAAATCCTATTCCAGCATGATCGAGAATCGACAGATGAATAGCCGTGCCGTGACAGGGTGCGTTGACCATTTTCACTGAGAGGATAAGATGAAGCCATTGACAAGGGTGATGCCTCCAGACGATTAGCCGTGCCGTGACAGGGCATTGGATCATTTTCCCGAGAGATGACCGAAAGTAGCCATTGACAGTGGTGATGTATCACATAAAGCCAGCCATGGAAAGGAGTAAGACTGATTGGATGAAGATAGCAGGAAAGCAGAGGTCCAGAGGAACGAAAGCATCTCCATTTGCTTATCTGAAATTCTCACCAATGAATTACATAAGTATTTCTATCCTTACTTTATGTTTTATTTACATAATATATTGTAGCCCATATGAGTCAACTTAACTGAGATTTGCAAGGTGACCATAGCTTGCTTCATACCAACAATCTCCGTGGGATTCGACTCTTACTCACGTAAGGTATTACTTGGACGACCCAGTGCACTTGCTGGTTAGTTACACGGAGTTGTGAACCATGGTCTTGGCATCATGTTTTTGGCGCCATTTTCAGGGAAAGAAAGAGCAATGAATTTTACATAATTAAAGTGTAATCACGATTTCGCGTACCAGATACCAAACCTTCTGTCTTCTCATTATATATTGTTATAGATACATAATTAAAATTCAAGTACTATAATAAGTAAATTCAAGTAATATAATAAAAGTTAGTGTTTCTTTTTCTTTTTGGTAGTACTCTTAACATATGTAATTTTAATATCATTTCTTTTATACACATGTTAAGTTCTGAAATAAAATGAATCAGTTTTAAATTCTATCATGGGGTAAAGCTTTTATTTTTTTATTAAAAAAATAAAAGAAATTGAGAGTGAGCAGTTTGATTTTAATACCTTTCACGATTAAAAGTGGAGGAGTTACGTAACTCTTTCCGCTTTATATATTATTATTATTATTATTATTATTATTATTATTATTATTATTATTATTATTATTCACATTCTTTTAACACCCAATTAAATTTATGGTTTATTGAATAATTCTATAATATTGTTAGCAATAAAATATTTCATACTTTTATTATTAGGATGACGCATATAAACATGATAAATTGTTTATTATTTTTTTTTTTTTTGCTTATTTACACTGCTGAGTGAAGCCCTTTATTGTTACCACCATCAGGAGAGAAAAGAACTCAGTCTTTTAATATTCAAAACACATAAACCCCGCCACTAACCTAGTCCTAATTTCTTTCACCACTAAAGCCTCCCACGAGACGCACCTCCATCCGTTGCTGTTGGACCGAATCTCTTCCTCCAAGCAGTCTTCAGATTTCATCAAGTTGAGGTAGCCATCGACGTCGCAGAACCAGAATTCATCAGCATCGTCCCGCCGTGTCCACCCATCAAGCAGCTACGTCGTGAGAAGCATCAGCGACGATAACCTTCCCCCCATTTGCCGATAAGCACTAATAATTGACTTTGTGTGGTTGCTAATTTGCCCATTGAGAATCGCAGGTTACTTAACCCTTATTTATGTAATTAGTTTTGTGTCTCCATGATCAAGTTCTGCCCTTATGTTACTGGGATTTTATTAAAAAAGTACTAATTAAAAAAATCATTTTTAATGAGGTATTGTTGCCATACTGCACTTGTTTAACATATCTGGTTTTCCTTTAGTTTGGTTTAACTTTGCTTTGCCACATTTAGTGGTGTTTTTTGTTCCTAGCATTTTACTAGCTATTTGATTATCATTAGCAAGAAGGTTATATTATTATAATATCCATAATTGTTGTGTGCTGATAGAAATTGTATTTATTGTAATTTATGAGTATATTTATGATCTTTTTTACTGTTGGGAATTGTTGTTTCTCTTTTCCCTGTTTCCCCCCTAACTCTTTAGTCAATTCATAGCTTTAACTGTGATGGCTGTAACTGTGCTGGAAAATTTGTCTATGGTTTTTCATTTTCCAGAATTTTGAATTTACACGGTCTTTATCCTATTTATTTTAGTTGGTTTTGTGATAGCTTTAACTATGAGAAGGGCAAAAAAAAGTAAACACCATTCTCCTTTTTCTCAAAACATTTACAAAGTCAATCCATGTCAAAATTTCCTCTTTAATGTAGGTAGAAAAAAGAAAATTATAAACTAATATGATATGTGAATATAGGACAAGGAAAGGAGTTTATTTATACATTCGTATCTCAAGTAATCAAATAACGCACGAGTTTAAGAAATTGATACTGAGTAGTTTACATAATTGAAAGAATAAGCACGCATTTTTTTAGTTGAGTTCAGATTAAGATTTCACGATGAATTAAAGAATTCAATGATCATGATTCCTTCAATGTACTAAAATTTGTTTATTTCCATAGCTAGTGATTGACTTGTTGACAATGCTAGAACATTATTATATGAAGGGTTAGAGACTGAACATATATTGATCATTCTCAAATGTAAACAAGGTACGTGCTTAATTTGAGGAATGTATTACTCCTACTATGTATAGCGTTGTTTACGAGACAATGATAAAGTTGGGGGGAGTACACTGATCATTCTCATTATTGTTTGCTTGTTTTAGGTTTCAAAAGATACCTAAATTCTATTGATTTAGCCTTCGAAAGATAATTAATACTCTGGCAGAACATGAAAATGGGGATATATTAACTTGCATATATATATTTTTTTACATCATTCCTTGGGTTTTTATTTAAATTTTGGTAATGCCTGTATAGTGTTTATGCAACAAAGTTGTAACTCATGCCTTTACATGTGCATTCGAATGTGAAAGGCATATATAGTTGCTTATGGTAATTTTATCAAGTTCTATATGTTTTATATATGTCCTAGCATATATAGTTGCTTATTTGAACCCCAATTTATTATTACTTTATATTGAGCCTGTTTGTTCAAAAAAATATAATTGACAAAGCTATTGAAAAGGCATGTTGCTCCTAATTAAAAATTGTAAGCCTATTGCTATTTCTTTTACGAGCTATAATTTGAGATATTTTTGCTTTGTGTCTAAATATTTGCTTATATTTAATGCTATTGAATTTTTGTTTATCTTTTACATTTTGATAATAGTATTAAGTGATACACTTGGTGGTACCAAGTTTATTAAGATGCCCAGGATAGGTTGTTACACGAAGAAATCAAAGTTAGACTCAGTATGTCAGCAAACTCAAACAGTATCTGCTACAGCTTCATCCTTTCCCCAAGTGGATGGCCTAATTCCCCCCTCTGGTGGTACTGGTGTCGCCTCGACCTCATCTTTACGCCCCTTTCGACCACCCCCGTACCGAACTACCGCCTGCTCCACAGAATTGCACGAATGGTGCTGAACACTCGGAACTGCCTGATGAAGACTTAGACCCAGAGGCTCTGAAGCGCAAGAGACGCAAGACCACCGAATTTTGGGTTGTTAAAACAATTGGTATACAAGAATTTATCCCATGTATTTTTTTTATGAGTAATTTTTTTATGATTTCATCGCATCTTAGCCACAGTAGTTACTCACACAGAATAACTATGATAAACAGAGTCTGATGGGACAATCAAGCAACTTCATTTAAGTGTGAGAGAGGCTATGAAGCCACCTAACAGTAGAAAGATCGTACTCAGGTTCAACGATAGACTGCAACTAGTTTGAAATGAAGTTGGTATACTAATCATAGCATTGTCGGAATGCTAGGATTTGACTATACCAAATTTCCAATCTACGAGAAGGACTGGAGAAAGGTTCGCTCTAGGGACAAGATATATAATGAATGTGTAAAGGTAAATCGTTATATTTTTGTACAGTCCCGGAATCTTAATTCGACGCCTACTAACAATTTAATTCTACTCTTGCAGGAATTGTTCCATTTTGAAGAAGATAGTGGAGGAATTATCAAGCGTACAATATTAAAAATGCTAGGAAGGGCTTGGAAGGACATGAGGAACCATTTATATGATCACTTTTACAAATCAGATCTGACTTTTGAACAAAATATTAAAGGCCGTCCAAAGGGAATTACTGCGGATTATTGGAGATGGTTCCTTGATTATCGCAACAGTGAAGAAACAAAGGTAATTTATTTTTATTTCATACTTTCAAAATTCTATTTATGTCACGTTGAGTTAGTTAGAAATAGTGTCTAGTAGCTCTTACTTTTGATGGCATAATAGGAGAAGTGTAGAAAAAATGCTGAGAATCGATCGAAGCAGTTATACACTCATACTGGCGGATCAAAAAGCTTGGCAAGGCTCGGAGAAGAAGAGGTAATTTAGGATTCACTTACTTTTTGAACCTTCTCTGCGTATACCTATTCACTATTTAAGCTATATTGTTGTAGTCAGAACGACAAGGGCGTCCAGTTAGTAGGGGGAGTTGTTTGTCTTAACGCACAAACGATCTAATGGATCCTATCTCCATGATGCAGCTCGGGCTATTGGTGTAAGTAATGAGTTGAGAATTGCTATGTTATTTCTCATAGGTTTTGTTTGTTAAAATTGTGTTTAAAGTTTGTTCGGTTAGCAATTAGCTAATAAATGCTTATGTTCGCTTATCTAACTGTGTAGGAAAGAATTGTGGAGATTGAGCAACATGATGAATCATCTAGACTGTTGTCTCAGAATGATTCACTTGCTCAAGCTCTTGGAAAGGATCACCCAGGTAGAGTGCATGGCATGGGAATTGGACCGACTACTAGTCAAGTGTTCGGTATGAATTCACCTCAGTCGAGCATTGGAACTCAAAGGGAGGAGACCCAAAGGGTGTTGCTTGAACTACAAGCAGAGCTGGCGGCTGAGAAATTAAAAAGGAAGGCAATGGAGGATGAAGTAGCAGCCGAGAAGACGAAAAGACAGGCAATGAAGAGTGCTCTGATGTGTCTACTTCAAGGGCAAGATAGGAAGCTGCCACCAGACGTGGCTGCATGGATGAATTCATTGGAGGGACAGAGTAGAACTAAGGATTTGAAATTTATTCTTTAAGCTAAATATACACTTTTTTATTATTGATTATGCAACTCTTAGTAAGGAATACACTTTATTGATATTTGGATTAATGAATAATTTTATCAGTTTTGCCAATATTCGTTCACCCATTAATTTATTCTTTCAGTTACAAAATAATTAAGTTTTCTAATATCAGAAAAAATTCAAAAAATAACAAAAAAATAATACAGTAATTAAAAGAGCGTTGATTGCCAGTGCAAAATACAGTAATTTTGCGGCCATTTAGACGGAACAATAGCGGCGGTTATCAAATGGCCGAAAATAAATTTAAATTTTTGGAGCATCAGATAGCGGCGGTTTGGAACCGCCGCAAAATACATTTTTTAAAACACAACGGTCAAAAGAACAGCAGCGGTTCAAAACCGCCAGAAAATGCGGTCGAATTTCCTGTTGGCCAAATAGCGGCAGTTTGAAACCACCGCTAAATCAATCGTTGCCATTCATGTGGTTTCGCTGCAGTTGTGCCAGCGGTTCAAAGAAACCGCCGCAAAATCAAATATACACGCCCTATATTGCAACGGTTTTTGAACCGCTGGTAACTCGTTTTGCGGCGGTTAAAAAGCGCAACTAATCCTTATATAAACCGCTGCTAAGCTGCGGTTCTCCTGTAGTGTCATCAGTTTTTTTAGTATGAATTGGTTGAGAAAATGTTGGGAATTTTTCTTCTTGTGAACATTGAAGTTGTAGAGTGTGCATATGTAGCTTGAAGTTGCAGTGTTAAACTGTTAGGGTTATGCGAGATATGATGAAAATTGGGGGAAAATAGTATCGTTTCTGAATAGAGGGGGTCAGGGACCATTTTGTCCCACATTAGAGTTGTCAGGGGCTATTTTGTCCTCCGTTAGAGTTGACGGAACAAAGGACCTAAATGACTGACGGAGTTAATTGTTAGGGACCAATTAAGTAATTAATTTTAGTTGGAGACTAAAGTGTCTGGTGTGAAATTTTTTAGGGACCAAAATAGATAAATACTCTTAATTTTACAACTTCTATAAAATGTGTATCCCACTATCTTAATTTAAGAGTGATTAATTCCTTACTTTATCACTTTACTAATTTTTTTTTTTACTTTAAAGAATCTTGATTCAAAATAATTGAATGTTTGGATATTTCGTATAAAAATATCTTTTTATTTATTATGTTAAAATAATTTTTTAAGTAAAAATGATCTTTTAAAAAAATATATTTTCTAGTATTTTTATTTTTATAATTACAAATTTGCTAAACACTTTAAAAATTAAAAATATATATTTATTAAAATTTTTAAATAATTTAATGACACCCAAATAAACTAATAAAATATGTAATGGGACAAATTAGTTAAGTTACCATAACCCAGAAAAAATTTATATTAAAGAATTAGTTTTATATAATATATCTAAATTATTGCAATATTAATATTTTAAAAATATTTTTAATGTACCCTACTTAAATAAATAAAAATATTAGTAAATAAATAAGATATAATACTTATGATTGATAAAATCTAGATAGAAATTGCATATATGGATGGCAATAGATTTCTATAGAGACAGGGACATACCCCCATCCCCCTCTCGTATCCGTGACGAGTAAGAAAGTTCATATCCATCAGATATCCAAGTATCTGCAAGAATTCGTAAATTTTAAAAAATAAATTTTAAATAATTCTAAATTATGATACAAAGTCATTTACATTAATTTAAAAAAACACATCCATTAGATTTGATTATTTTTAGTGAATAATCTTTTCAACAATTTCATTTAAATCTACTTCAAATCAAAGAATATATACAATAAGAATAATTTTTATCAATGAGAATAATTTTCATTAGCTATAATAAGACAATTTTCATAAGATCTATATATACTTAATTTCTCCAACAAAAAGCTTACAACAATAACTATTAGGGATTAAAATTGATTTACTTGCAATGGACTGATGGAGGCTGTGGACGGCAGCTGAGAAGGAGATGTCTGCGACGGCAACAGCAGGCGGCGTGAAGGCACAGTCGGAGTCTCAGCAAACAGGAGGTGGTGACGTGTGCTCTGGAGGCGATGATGATGCAACGACGATGAAGCTACGACAATGACGCAACAACGATGATGCTGGAGACGATGACGAGTCTTCTGGAGGCAGCAAACTACAGAGAATGACGAATCTGCTGGAGCCAACGACAAGTAGAGGCGGCAACAAATCTAATAGAGTCGGCGATGACTTTACTAAGTGATGATTCGCGACTATGACGACGATGCCAAGGCTGAAGATGGTGGTGATCGGTGAATATGAGATAGGGAATGAACATGTGAGAGACTAAGCGTTTGAAGGTGAGGGGAGGAAAGGAGGCAGAGAGAGACGGTGAAAAAAATTAGGGTTTCTTATAATATATAAAGCTGAGTTTGGCTCTGAGAATAGGACAAGATAAGATACTGAGAACAAGACACAAAAAACAGAGACACAAAATTGGTGTTATTGTATTTTGTTTGGTGATAAATTAGAATAAATTATGAAAGTCCGATTTATTCTCATTTTTTTTCATTCAAAAAATTTGGAAAGAAAAAGATAATAATAAAAAATATAATTACGAAAACTTAACGAGAATAATGAAAGAAAAAATAAAAAATAAGTTGTGTCTCTTGTTAATATCTCTATGTTTTTTCTATTAGGATAGACACAAAATATATTAATTTAGTGTCTTTGGACACAATGTCTCTATCCATGTCTTATTTGTCAAATACGATTTTATGTCTTTATATCTCTGTCTCAGTGTTTCGTGTCAATAAACAAATACAGCCTAAGGGATATTTATGTCATTTTACACAAATAGGTATTATACGAATATCTGTGGGATATGGTCTTATTCCCTTGCCCTCGCTCCATTTAATTGACGGATCCCTGTCTTCTATCCTTATGGGTAGAAAATCTCTCCATATCTATTCTCCAGCGGATAAATTTCTACGGATATCTGTTCTGTTGAAAAAAATTGTCATCTCTAATTGCAGAGACGGAAAATATTATAAAAAATAATGGAGAATTACAAAACTGATAAGAAGTACATTTTAAAATTAATGATCATTAAGAGTTAATATCAAGTAAACTCAATTTACTTATTAGTCATCCTACAATCAGAATTTAAATTATTATTAATATCAAATTGACTTACAAATGTACTTTTTAATTAATATGAACAACAAAATTTTTGGTAAATTAATTTAGAGATCGAATCATCGTTTAAGGACAAATGCTTCATTATATATGCAACAATTAGCTAGAATTAACTCAGCTAACTACTAACCTTTCTTAATCCTAACTCACTCTACTAACAGAATTCTAACTATAGTAAGTTATCAGGTCTCTAGCTAACTCTTCACTAACTGGCTACTATAAATATCTGATGCTGAGCTGGCACATAATAAACTAACAATGATCTTCAATTCTTCATGGTTTGTGAGTGAGCTATCATAACACATAACATCATTCTCTCAGTAGAGAAAGGAGTAAAAGCCGCCATGACGAAAATCGCTCTAGGGACCACCCGAGAGGCTACCCAACCCGATTGCATTCGGGCCCTCGTTGTCGAGTTCATAGCCACCTTCCTCTTTGTCTTCACCGGCGTTGCTTCCGCCATGGCCGCCGGTATCTTCTCATTTCATTTCACCACCAATAGAATATATAATAAATTTGTTATTATTTAAACTTAGCTTTTAGAATTTGATTTGATTTGGTAATCTTGAAATTATATTTAAGATTCACTTTTAAAATGGTAACTTGAATATATAGAAAAGCTTAGTGATGGAGATGGACTATTGCGTTTGGTTGCTGTGGCCGTGGCAAGTGCATTTGTGGTGGCTGTGATGATTTCATCCGGTCATATCTCCGGCGGGCACCTCAACCCTGCCGTGACCCTTGGGCTGCTGGTCGGCGGGCACATCACGGTGGTCCGATCGGTCCTTTATTGGATAGATCAGTTGGTAGCATCTGCAGCAGCTTCTTACCTTCTTTGCTACCTTTCCCGGGGACTGGTAATGATCCCAACTTCAATTTCTTCACTGTCATTCCTCTGTTCTCAAAAGTGTCTTTTTCAATTAGTAAACCTTTTTTCAATTTTCATGCTTTTTTGCCTAACTAACTCTTTTTACTTACTAGAAAATAAAGATTCCAAGGTTTTTTTTTTTTTTTTCGGATTACAAGTTAATTTGTATAGAATATAGATTATATATTGCTAATTGATGAGTGAGTTTTCTTTTGTATTCTCAGTAGCGTGTATATATATATATATAAAAAGTTTATAGAAGACCGTTAATGAAAGTCTGTTATATGAACACAAAATTAATCATTCTGGAAAAGAAAATAAAGGTGACAAAAAAGTAAAAGTATTCTATATACACAAAATTTAAAAAATCAGTCATGTCTTTTGTATATTTATATATATGAATTTACATATATCAATCATTAAAATAATTAAACCTAACATAATATTAAAATAATTAAACCTAACATAAATCATAATAAAATAATTAACCTTATTTATAATAGTATAATAATTTTTGTTATAACCTGTCAAATACATATTTCTATTAAGAGTGACAACAGATTAGGTAGGTTAGGTTAGGCTTCACTTTCTATAAGCTTTTTTCAAGTAATAACTAATAAGTCTGGTTTATTATATTAATGAGTCTTACTTCGCCTGAAATTTATTAAAAAGCCTAATAATTTTTTTTCAAAAATAAAAAGTTAAATATATTATTTAAAAAATTATTTTTTAATAAAAAGTATTTATATATGATATGCCGAATTTAATGTTTACAAAAATTTTAAGTTTTTAAAGTATTTAAATTATATAAAAGTATTATAATAAAATATAATAAATTTAAAATAGTCAATAACTTTGTTAATGATAAAAAGTTTTTTATATATTTATTTATATTTTAACAAGTTTAGATAGGCTAATAAGACTAATTAGTGAGTTTAAACTTAACCTATTAATATATTTAAAGTTTTATAGTAATTTAATTTTAGATTTATTTTGTAACAGATCATATCAGACTAAATACAAACTACTAGTCCGATTGCCTTATTCTATTTCGAATTTCTATACACAATAAATATTTTTTTATACATATAATATGCTTGAATAAAAAATAGCCAAGTAGACATAAGGGATCATTTTTTTTTTTTTTTGAATTTCACATTGTTAATTATAATATATCTTAGGATCCAGATAAGCAATATATGTTTAACCTACATTATTATAACAACAATTTATAAAAAATGATAGAGATATAAAAGAACATGGAAAGATGTAATTATCATAGGACCACACATGATTATGATTAAAGAACATCAAAGTGTTAATTAATAATTACTGAATGAAATTTTGCATGTGCAGGCAATTCCAGTTCATACTCTAGCAAGTGGAGTTGGGTACAGTCAAGGGGTGATTTGGGAGATAGTGTTGACTTTCTCATTGTTGTTTACTGTCTATGGAAATATGGTGGATCACAAGAAGGGAGTTCCTACTGGACAGGGGCCCACAATAGTCGGGTTTGTTGTTGGGGCCAATATCCTCGCTGGTGGAGCTTTTTCTGCGGCCTCAATGAACCCAGCAAGATCTTTTGGGCCTGCATTGGTCATGGGTAACTGGACCGATCATTGGATTTATTGGGTTGGGCCTCTTATTGGTGGAGGCCTTGCAGGCTTCATCTACGAGCATTTTCTCATTGACCGTACGCATACTTTACTCCCTCTTGACGAAGAAAACTAATCACGATTTTGGATTTCAACTTGTTTTTATTAGCTCCCTATCATATCTATGGGGTATTTTATTTCTTCATCCTCAACTAATTTTTTTTTTTTTAGTGTAATTTGTGAATTAAATGTTGGGAATGCCCTCTTTATGTAGAATTATTAGTTCATTAATGATATGAACCCGAATAAAATTAGAGTTGCTATGTATTAGTAACATAAAAGAATATATAATATAAAATATTACCGGCTCCATTCTTTTGAAAAGGAAGGATAATAATATGGTGCATTATATCTTTCAATAAAAAGTGAAGATTGTTTCTTTTATTAATAGAAAAGAATTACTAAAAAAATCATATACATACACATATTCTTTATAAATTTAATGAATTTTTTTCACTCAATTTTATTCTTTAACAAAGAAATTAGCGTGTCAAGTAGACATTCTTTGCTATTAGTGAATAGTATTGTTAAGGATGTATATTTTACAGAAATATCATTCTAACTCATTATTAATGATTAATTATTATCTTCCAAATTCAATGTGTTGATCTATATATGCTTGTAAGACCATATAGTTTATATAGTTTATTAGTTACAGAAAGTTAGTTAGCCCTCACAACGAATTGGTGAAGACCACAGCAACTCTCACCGCATAATAAGCTGCATCATCCTCCACTAACAAATAGATGGGGGACTCTCAAGTCGCGTTGACACATAAAAGGAGTAAAAGGATTTCAAAGTTACAGAATTGAAAGTCGAACCTGACTTCTCATGTTACAATGCAAAAGGATTTGCCACTAGGCTAAACTGTTTTACTTTATATTTCTACAATCTGATATTCCTGCTGTAATGAATTTTCACCTGTTTCTATGTGTGAAATCTGTCATTTGGTTAAAATGCATCAACAACCTTTTACTACCTCCAAATCTAATTATAATGCACTTTTAGTGTTTGTGTATGTTGATATTTGGGGTCCTCCTCTTATTTACTCTAGAAAATTTACTTGCTTATATTTATTAACTAACAGATCTTAAGTTTTTATTGCTTTTCAGAATTTTAAGCTCTTTATTAAAAAATAAACAGGTCACTTTATTAAAGTATCTATTATATATTTTTAATTTTACAATCAAAATGTGCCACATGTCATTCTCTCATTGTAATTGAAATTAAATTTTTCTCTTTAAAATTAAGGAATTCTTTCCTCCTCTATATTAATTTTATAACCAAAATGTGTCACATGTCACTCCCTCATTGCAATTGAAATTAAATATTTCTCTCCAAAATTAAAGAGTTTTTCCTCCTCCATATTAATTTTATAACCAAATTGTGCCACATGTCACTCCCTCATTACAATTGAAATCAAATCTTTCCCTCCAAAATTAAAGAGTTCTCCCATTCTCTCTCTTCCTTTCTCTATCTCTCTTATTCCTTCAACCACTCTATCTATTTTATATATCATTATTAATATAAATGACTAATTTATGTGCAACATGACATTCTTTAATTGCATTAAAATTAAAATTAAAATATCAAAATTGAAATTGAAATATACCTATATTGTGTATCATATATTACTATCTAATTAATAATCAAACGTGTCACACGACACTCTCTTATTAAAATTGAGCGAAAATATTTTTTTCCAAAATCGATAAACTCCCTTCCTAAATTCTCTCATCTACCTCTCCCCATTTTTCTATTTCTCTCGACCATTTTTACTCTATATATAATTTATAGTTTATATTAGTAATTTTGTCAAATCAAAATATGTAATCCGATATTTTTTATTACAATTAAAATAAAATTTTTTCTTCCAAAATTAACAAACTATCATTCTCACTCTCATTCTTCATCTTTATCTTTCTCTCTCTTTTTTTTCATTCTCTATTTTTTCCACCTTTCTATTCTACAAAAAACAAAATTAACAAAATAATATAATTTAAATAATAATAATAATAATAATAATAATAATAATAATAATAATAATAATAATAATAATTATTATTATTATTATTATTATATACATATTTTTTTAGTTTTAAATATTCACCACTTATCTTTCTAATCTATATTTTCATTTCTCTTCTTTCAAATATTTATTACATATAATTTGGAGAGAATACTAATGTTATAATTAAAAGTTAGAATCAAAATTAAATTGTTTTAAAAAAATTAATTTTGAATTAATTTTATAACTATCAATATAATTTTTTTATGCTAATATCTAATTATATTTTTATATACATAGAGAAAAAATATTATTTTTAAATAACAAGTATAAAAATTAATTATTTCTATTTGTGCAACAGACTTAATACCTAATTAAATATAAAAGTATACACGTTAAATTATTTCAAATTTTAGAAAACGAATATTAAAATTAATTGTTGATAAAAATTAGACATTTTTATATAAAAATAATAACTAAAAATGTTATTATTTGATTTTTTATCTATAGATACCTTGGTCTTCTTAGTCAGAGACTTTTGTCAACCTATGACTTTTTTTTGCAAAAATAGTTTGATTTTATAAATCTTTTGTACTATACATAATCTATACTGTCAGAACAAAGTGGACTGTAATTTTAAAAAATGTATATTTTCGTAATGTTATTACGGGTAAAAATACTAGTTATAGTCTAATAATAAAAAAGAATTTTTCTCTAATAATTGTGTTTTTTTTTATATTCCCATGAAATTCATCATTGCCTTTCATGCCATATACATATGAATAGCAGAAAACTGTGGAACGCAAACATAGGCGTATCACTGAAGTTGGTCTTAGTTTACTTGTTGTAATGACCCAATTTTTAGTCCGTTATGACCAAGACTAGCAGCCAAACGCTATTATTTAGCTGATTTTAGAGACTTTAGACCATATATTAAGTGTATATAAATGAGCCTATAGCGCTAATTGAGAATCGTATATCTAGTCGCACATATTGGAATAATTGTAAGTCAAGCAGTTAATACAAGAAACGGAAAAATATACCAAAGCAAAATCATATCATACATGAAACGCCCACAGGCTTAATTCATTACAAGACCCAAGTTCATACTTAGTTACTTATTATAATATGTACATACTTTATTTTAATGCTTACACGTCCTGGCTCACAAGAGCCACCCTAGTTTGAGACTCGATCTACTTGTTAAATAAATACAAAAGAGCTAGCTCTCTAAAAAGACTATCAAGAGTGAGGGCAAGGACCACTACTAGTAAGACTACTACCATTACTACTACTACTGCTGATACTGGATATCTGAAAGCTGACACAATATGCTGAAGCAAGGAATCACTCTGACGTGCCCGGGATGTTGCTGCTACTCGCATCTTCTGTGGAGTCCTCCTCCCCTATCTCAAAAGAACTAGAGTATAGATCTGCCATCATCTGATCGATCCACGCCTCTGAGCTATACTCTATTGAAGGTGCGGAACTAGAACTTTCGGGAATCCCTAGACCATCGAATCCTGGCTCAGCTACAGGAAATAGTGGTGGAGCGTCGGGCATAGGTATATCAGGAACCACTTGATCCTCTTCGGGGTTGAACCATGGTGGATACTTGGATATATCAACGATCAGGGACTCTGATATTGGCTCTTCCATGTTCAGAGGGTAAGGCGGAAAAGGATACTGACCTCTGCTGGGGTGAAGTTCAGATAGCAGTGTATCATAGGGCATGTTAGGGTCAAACTCTTGGCTGAGCAGAGGGTGAGAGAGAGGATGGTCAGGAAGATAGTAGGTGCATGTATGCGGACAATCCTAAAACACCGCGCTCCCTATTGCGGGATCCACATAGTTGCCGTATGTCGGATACTCAAAGAAGCTCACATCGGTCCCCATCTGCGGAATGGGAAAAAGGGGGTGAGAACCTAAGGTTCCCAATAGGGTACTATACAAAAAACCTAAGGGGGTCCACAGCCTAAGACTTGGTTTGGTAAAACTTTTTGAAGAGGTGCTTGTGCTTTTTAAAAGCTCAAGCTCCTTATTTTGTGTTTGATAAATCAAAAAGACCATGTGCTTGTTCTTGTAGCTTTTAAAAGATCGGGATACTTTTGAAAGCACCTAAGATAGAGCTTTTTTAAAGTTAGCTTGTGCTTTTCAAAATTTAAAATTCTAATATAACCTCATATGTTAACTAATTTTCAAATTTAATGCTTGCATTTATGTCTATTATAGTATTTTTAAATTTTAAAAGCTATTTTACCAAACACAATTGTTGTTGCTTGTGTTTATTGAAAGCTATTTTTAATTTAATTTACCAAACATAAATGCTACAACTTTTAAAAAGCCATCTTTTAAAAATTAGCTTTTATAAGCTACTTTTGAAAAGTAAAAACTTTACCGAACTAAGCCTAAGTCTAATCGTTTATAAGGTTACAACAGTAATCAATCATACAAACAAATGCAATCACAAGTATATAAATCAGTATAACAATCACATATACAAGTAAGTAGACACATGCAAAGAAATACAGTAACCGAGTATGATGCATGTCTTAACTCACAGCATTTTCAGAATTTCAAAACAAGCACAAATTTACCACAAAGTGGCTCATATAAGCACCGAAAACAAGTACAAACATACTCTAACTAATTCCAACCATTACCTCTTATGTAATTCAGTTATTAAACCTTTTTCGCACTAGAAAACATGCACACAAGGGCAGAAACATAGCTGATGGTGGTGAGTTTTATTTTTTTGGCCTAAAGTGTCCCAAAATGTTGAAATTCAACCACTTTGAGCTCGAAACTCCCTAACTCCTTAGGCGTACTCCATGGGTGCTCCAAGAGGAGTTCTCTATACATGGAAGAGAGTAAAAATTCATCATGGCTACTATTTTAAAAAATAGAAAAGAAAAGGAGAAAGAACAAGAGTTTACCTAGCAAATTTCGGTATAAACGCAAGTATTAGCGAAAACGGACAAGTGTTTGTGCTTGTATGATTTGAGTCCTTGAAGAACACTTGAAGAATAGTGTATAAATAGTGAGATAGGGGGTTGAGAATGCAGGTTAGGTGCAGAAGTTCCTCTGTTTCTCCTCTCTCACTCACGATTTTTATCTCTCTCTTTAATGGTAAAATGTTATTGAATTTTTGCCTTGTAATTTTCTTAAATAATATCTAAAGTCTAACCTAATTAAATGTGGTAAAAGAGGGCTGAAAAAATTAGAGAGGATATAAGAGAAAAGGGGCGTGATTTCGAAGAAACACATTCAGCGTCATAATGATGTGTTTATCTGCAGTTAACCGCGGTTAATTACTCGTGGTTAAAAACATAGCAGAGAGGGGTGAGAGGTTGAGATAACCTCGGCCCAAAGGCTGAGAGAGGGGAGCCAAGTTACTTGGGTAGCAAACAAGAGGATCCAGAGCCTTTAGGAGTCGTTTGCGGAATACTAGGCAGAAACTCGGTTCGGATAACTTTTACCGGGCGGTAAAATAATTAGTGGATAATATTTATTCTTAAAGAGGTAAATCATAAAGGGATGGCTAATATAAATCTAGAGATACATTTACTTGGATGAAAATTACTTTTACCACTGGTTCTGAGATTTTTGGTTACTAGAGTTTTTCTCGGCGCGCACAAAATCGTCACTAAAAGTGTTTTTTCGGCTAAAAAATTTTTGGTGTGGTAACTAAGTCAATGGTAAGATAGTATTTAATATCCATAGTCAAATTTGACTTAAAAGGATTAATTACCCTTATAAAGCCTAGTTTGACCTCATAAATCTCTTTTTCTATTTAATTTTCGTTTCTTTTTTTAATCCTTGGGCCTGCCTCATTATTTCTTATTGGGCCGTGGTTTGGAATTTTGAAAGATAATTTTAAAAAAAAAACAACCATAAAAGTCTATTTACCAAAATTTGGTTGTTACACTTGCCACAGCCTCTACCTGTGCATTTTTGGGATGATTCTTTTATCACTGCCGTTTACATCATTAATCATCTTTCTACACCAGTTTTACAAAACCAAACACCTTTTGAAATGTTGTTTCACGATAAACCAGATTATAGTATGTTCAAAGTCTTCGGGTGTGCATGTTTTTCTCTCTTAAGATCCTATAACAAACATAAACTAGACTATAAATTTGATATTTGCTTATTCTTAGGTTATGATACTCAGCATAAAAGTTATAAGTGTTTGTCTAAGGAAGAACGTGTGTATATCTCTCATCATGTTCTTTTATATGAATATAAATTTTCATATCATTCTATGTTTTAATCTTTCACTAATACTCATATTACTAACCTTAATTCTAGTGATACTACTACTATTGCTACTATGCTTATTTTACAAACAGGATCTTTTTCTTCTACCAGTTCTCCTAATTCCTTAACACCCGAACCCGGTCCTTCCACTTCAAGTCACACTACCTCTTACACCTACAACATCTTCTATAACATCTACACCTTATCCTCCTATATCCAACTCTCTTTCATACTAATGCTCCCTCAAACTCCACAACTACTCCTCATGCCTCCTCTTCTCTAATTCCTATTAGAGGCATTGAAATTGTACTTTTGTTACAAAAACCTCCCACCACTACTGAGCCTACTAACCTCCTTGTATTGAAAAAAGGCAATGAAATTTGAATTTGATGCTCTCATAAAAAGTAAAATTTGGACTACTATCTGACCTCCTTCTCATGTTACCATTGTAGGTTGTAAGTGGGTTGTTGCGATCAAATGCAACTCCAAATAAGACATTGTTCAATATAAAGCGAGACTAGTCGTCAAAGGGCTCCACCAAACCGAAGGAGTGGATTTCGATCAGGTTTATAGTCCTGTTATAAGACCGAATACAATAAGAATTATCATTACTATTGCCTTAACATATGGCTAGTCTATGCATCAATATGATTTTGATAATGCTTTTTTAAATGGAGTTTTAGAAGAAAATATATATGTTGCAACCTCCTGACTTTACAACCACAAATCTAGATCATGTATCTAAATTACATAAGGTAATATATGGACTAAAACAGGCACCATGTGCCTGATTTCATACACTCACAGCAACCCTTAAATAGTTTGGGTTTGTTAATACTAAGTCTGATGTATCTATATTTGTGAAATGAACTTTCACATATGTTCTTTATCTCCTAACTTATGTAAATGATATTCTTGTAACAGGGAGTAACGAGTCTGGAATTGACAAATTTATTTCTTCCTTGAGTAATATTTTTTCCCTAAAGAATCTTGGTCGTTTTAACTACTTTCTTGATCTTGAAGTGACTTATACAGCTTCAGCTCACGTTCATTTAAGTCAAAAAAAGTATGCACTTCACTTACTTAAAAAGACATCTATGGACTCCTCCAAACCTATGCCAGCTCCAATATTTTCTTCTCAAAAATTAACCAAACAAGGGGTCTGAACCCTTTCAGGATCCAAAGCAATACCGATCAATGTTAGGAGCTCTCCAATACCTCATGATTACTCGTCTCGATTTAGCTTTCTCTGTAAATAGACTCTCTCAATATATGCATTGTCCAACACTAGAGCATTAGAACTCAGTTAAACAAATCTTGCATTACATCTAAGGTATGGTAAGTCATGGTTTAATCTTTACAAAATATACTGATTTTTGTTTATTGGCCTTTGCAGATGTTGATTAGGGAGCAGATTTATATGTTCAAAAATCTGTGAGTGGTTATTGTGTTTATCTAGGCAACAACCTAGTGTCATGAAATTGTGGTAAACAAACAAAGATAAGTCATTCAAGTACTGAGGCAGGGTACAGGGCATTGGCACTCGTACTTGCTGAGCTTGTATCCATCTGTTAACTTTTAATGGAATTAAGACTACCTCAATCTATTCCACTTGTTAAGAGTAGTTAGTTTGATGGTTTCTAATTGGTACTCTTTAGACTAGAGATTTATTTTATTTTTTCTCTTTTTTGTGTGCTATATATATTTGGGGCCTGCTCATTGTAAAAGAATGACACACTATTAATCAATAATGATATTAGTCTTCTCTACAAGTCTAGGGTTCCATTTCTGTCTGTTCTAGTTCTACATAATCAAGTCTAGTGCATGATCTTCCTCTGATCATACCAAATCTCAATATAAAGTTGTGTTTATGATAAATAGAGTTCCTACTAATGTTCTTCATAACATATCATTCTATGAAACATTATGCAATAAACCTCCTGATTACTCTATTTTTAAAATTTTTTGTTGTGGCTATTATCCTTATTTGTGACCTTTTGACAAAATTAAATTTGATTATAAGTCAGAACTATGCCTTTTTTTGGGATATGATTCACAGTTGGAAGGATACAAGTGCATGAATAAAAAAGGTAGAGTTTACATGTCTAGGCATGTTCAGTTTGATGAAAAATTATTCCCTTATTCACATGTTTGAAATAAAGGTAAATTCTAATATGGCTCCAAGTAATCCTCCTCCTGTCTTTACTTTTGATGTTCCTACTATTGTGAATAGTTCTATTCATATTTTTGATAATGATTCTCCTCTTGCTGCTCCTACACAAGATACTAATCCATCTTCAGATATTTCTATTTTTGAAACTGTTAATAATGCTTTGCCTACTAATTCTGTCACAAATACTACTGCTAATACTCACAGTATGACTACTAGATTGAAATCAAAACTGCTTAACACAACTGCTCTTAGCACCAAAATTCAAACCACATAAGACCTTGTTCACAATATCCCAAAAAATATTCATCAAGCTCTTTAGTGTCCTTACTAGAAACAAGCGATGGATATTGATTAGAGAGCCTTACTGAGATGTCACACATGGGACTTAGCTGTCCCTCCTCCCAATTCTACTATAGTTGGATCTTGTTGGGTTTTCCTAATCAAAAGAAATCCCCCAGGACAATATCCTTCAATTTAAAGCTCGTTTAGTAACACAAGGGTACCATCAAAAAGAAGGAATTGATTATGGACATGTTTTCAGTTTATAATTCGTCCTAGTATAGTCAGAATTGTTATTAGTATTACTTTGTCTCTTAGTTGGCCACTGAGGCAGTTTGACTTTGACAATGCTTTCCTTAATGGAAAGCTAGAAGAACAAGTTTACATGTCTCGGCCTCAGGGTTACTCCAATGGATTTGTGTACAAATTACACAAGGGCAATTATGGCCTCAAACAGGCGCCACGAACCTGGTTCAATACTTTAAATCATACCTTAATGCAGATTGGGTTTAAGCACACTACATCTGATCACTCACTATTTGTTAAACAAAATAATAATTCTGTTATCTTTCTCCTTATTTATGTTGATGACATTATTGTAATAGGCAATAATAGTGTTAAAATTAACAAATTAATTACAGATCTTAACAATATTTTTCCTCTTAAAGACTTGGATCGTTTTCACTATTTTCTGGGACTTGAAGCTCATTATGTTTCTAATACATATCTGTTGTTAAATCAACGTAAATATGCTGTTGATGTTCTAAGTCGTGCTAACATGTCTGATTGTCATGCTATGCTTACACCAATGGTATCTAATCTAAAATTGAGTGCTCATGAGTCTGACCATTTTGAAAATCCAAAACTATATAGATCTATTGTAGGTGCACTTTAATATCTTATAATAATTAAACCTGATCTAGCATATTCTGTGACTAAGGTGTCCCAATTCATGCATGATCCAAGATTGCATCACTAGAAGGCAGTCAAATGGATACTTAGATACTTGAAGGAACCTTAGATCATGGAGTTATTTTTCATTAAAGCTCTAACTTTAGTTTAATGGCCTTTTCTGATGCAGATTGGGCAGGTGATATTGATGATAAGTGGTCCATCACAGGTTACTGCATCTACTTCGGAGACAATCTTGTTTCTTGGAAGAGCAATAAGCAATCCAAGATTAGTAGAAGCAGCACTGAAGCAGAATACCGCTCGCTGGCTACTGCTCAAAGTGAGCTTGTGTCTATCGAATAATTACTAAAGGAACTACACATTATTTAATCCATAGCTCCTACTATCTTTTGTGACAATCAGAGTACTTGCCTCCTTGCTGCCAATCCTATTTTACACAGTAGATGCAAGCATCTAGAAATCGATTTGCATTGCATTAGAGATATGGTCAATAGCAAAGAATTTTATGTTGTTCACATACCTGCATTAGATCAAGTAGTTGATGTTTTGACCAAACCTCTATCTTTACACTTACTCAGCAAGTTCAAAGACAAACTTAGGGTGATTTCAAAATCCCACCTAAGTTTGAGGGGGTGTTAAGAGTAGTTAGTTTAATAGTTTTTAATTGGTACTCTTTGGACTAGAGATTTATTCTGTTTTTCCTTTTTCTGTGTGTTATATATATTTGGAACTTGCTCATTGTAAAGAGATGACACACTATTAATCAATAATGATATCAGCTTTTTTTACAAGTCTAGAATTTTATTTCTCTTTATTCTGGTTCTGCATAATCAAGTCTAGTGCATGATCTTTTTCTGATCATACCAAAGCTCAATATAAAACCTTCACCACCAACGATCTATTGTGATAAACAAAATGCGTGCTTGCTTGCATCCAACCCAATCCTTCACACTCGGTGTAAACACTTAGAAATTGATTTACACTTGCTAGAGAAGCCGTCAATCACAAATAATTGTTTGTTGTTAGCATTTCAGCTATTGACCAAGTAGCAGATATTCTCAACAAAGTTCTGCCCACTATCCTTTTTCAAAAAATTTGAGGCAAACTTCGGATGTGTGTAACCCTTAAGTTTAAGGGAGGATGTAAAGGATAGTTAGGACTTTTGGTCTATATAATAACTCTAACTACCATTGTACTGCAGTTAGAATTAACTTTACCCTTTTTTAAATGAATTTGGATTCTCTAAATTTTGAATTTCACTTTAGAGGATAAAGTGTGATCTCTCACTATTTATTTCATAGGTGGGACCAAGAAAAAATATGAGAGAAATATTATTAAAGGGTGAGACATCATACTTTATCCTTTAAAATGAAAATTCAAAATTTAGATCTAAATTCATTTTAAATATTTTTTTCAATATACGTATTCAATTTATTCTATCTAAAAACTCTCATTAAGATCCAATGTGTTTATCTATTTTTGCTTGTTCATCAAGAACCCACATTTACATTGTTTTTGAACTCGTACACACACCATTTTGTAATATAGAATATGGTGTAGTTAGTAAACATAAAAAATAAAAAAGAAGATTAGATGGTAATTTGATGAAAAGTGAGAAGTTCGATCGGATAAATTAAGATATAATTAATTAGTGTTTAATTTGTTGGACATCTAAAAAAAAAATTAAAGTGAGTGTAATGCAAGTGTGTATATATAAAACAAACAAAATCATATGGTAAACTACAATAATGTAGGTTTTTTTAAGAGAAAAAAATGCAAGTATTAGCACATGTATGACGAGCCAAGTTAGTTGTCAATGCAAGTGGGAGAAATGAAGGTGGGAGATATTTTTATTTTATTAATTTTTTAGTATATATAATCATTTTATGTTAGTCAAGTATAACTGATCACCATACTAGTTGACCTGTTAATTAAGTACTTGCGTGTTGAACCCTTCAATTTATCCGTGCCAATGTGTCATAACATGATATAAATTATTATTTAGTTATAGGCTTAATTTTTTATGGTACTGCTCCATGTACAAGTAGCGTATAGTCACTGATGATAATTAAGTCCTAAATTGAACGCCATTTTTGTAGAAAATTGCAAACTCTCTTTATGAAATTGCAAGATACCTTCATTTTATTTTATTTTTTTTATTTGTGCGTTTCTCAATTTCTTCGTCATATTCCCTTCTTTAATTTTTATATCGTAGTATTTTTTCTCTCTCAATAATTACACATATTAAAATCTGTTATTCGAAAGTATTTTCTATGTTATTAAAATGTAATATTCGTATTAATACTGGAGAGTAACGATCGGTGTACGTTATTAGAGATTAAAAACATATCATGTATAACTAGAACAGTATTTTTGAATATAATTCTCTATTATTAGCAAAGACTTTAGGATTGGAAGATCGAATGGCAAGGAGAATCGTGAATAAAGATACTAGCTAGGACTACTAATGAATAGAATACAATAAGATTTAGATTCTATCTTAATTCTATTTGTAAATTTAAATTTTTTTTAATTTAATTTTATTATATTCGTAGTTTAAAAATTTTTTAATTCTAATTTTATTTATATTCTAAGATTTCACCCGGAACTCAATTTATGGCAAATCAACTTTTTTAATCAAATATAATATTTAATTATTTTATAATTTATAAACGTAGTAGTAAAATAGAAAATATAAAATAAATTCATATTAAAATTAAAAGCAAAAAAATTAAAATAAAATATTTATTAAAATTATAAAAATAAAAAAATATGGGTTCAATCTTTATTAATTATATATATATATATATATATAATACTTTTTAATTATAATTATAATATTTTGAAAATATGAATTGATCAGGTTAAGTTAAATCTAAATCTGCACCTAATCTTATTCACATATCAGTATATTCTATTTTTTGTGCAAATCGAATTGTCAATTCTATCCAAATGAATTGAATTAAATTAAATAACCCCAGACAAAATTAGTATTGCGCCATCCAGCTTAATACTAGCAAAAAAATGCCTTTTAAACATAACTATTAAAATAAGGTATTACGTATATATTTACGTATATTTATATATTTTGAATATTAAAATATTTTATGTATATTAAAGTTAATAACTAAAGTCATCACTATTTATTTGTATATATTATTTAACTAAATAATCAATTACAAGAATAATCAAACTTATTATATTAAGATATTTAAATATACAATAAATAAACAATCAAATTTATTTATAATAATATTATTGAGTTTAAAGAACTAAAATATTTTATGATGATGACTAAATATTATTGGATAAAACCAATTGTTTTTGTGATTTATTTTGTTTAGTGTGCAGAAAATAAATTAAATTAAAATTGGCTCAAGAAGCAAAATATTAAGTTCACATACACACACTCTATAATCTAAGAAGATATTTGCTATACTCATCACTTCATTCATCAGAAACAAAAGCAAATATCTAGCCTCAAGAATGAAATCATATTTGGCCTAAGATCATCACAAGCCCAAACCAGTGGTCCATATCCAAATCCATTCTTCCAATTTAGTTTCTAACTAAGTGATTTAATTCTCATTTCATTTGAATAATTCATCATACCATCGAAAGCCAAATCCTCTCTTCTCTCTCTTCTTTTTTCTTTTACATCACATCACTTAGAAACAAGAAGAAAAAATGAAAAAATTCTGAAACTAGGGCAATTGAAGAACAAAAAGTGAGTTTTCAATTTCAAACAAGAAGAGAAGGTCAAATGGGCTATAGCAAAATGAAAGATCACACCAAAAGAGCAAATCACAAAAGGAAGTTTCTACAATTGTGATTCATCAAGGATTGTTGAAGAAATTCTCTGTGTCACAAGCACCATTTTGAAAACTATGAAGAAAGTGAAGTCAATGGTGCTCTGCTGCTTGATCAAAAATCAAACTTGGAGTCAAAGCAAGAATGCACGGCTCAGATTCAAGAGGCAAAGAAGAAAAAGGTTGAAAGAGAATATTGAAGGTATGGTTGTATGTTTGATTTGGTCACTACTACTACCTTCTCTCTCCTCTATGAACGTCGCTGCTACATCTGATTTTGGGAGAAGAAAAAACCAACAAATGCTAAAGCAAGTTTAAAATTCTGAAAGCTTTATTCCTCTATTAAAGGGATGAACAACCAAAGATTGGAGCAAAGAGTGAGAGCACAACGTTTGGGTTCCCATAGCTCACTGAACTGTTTATTCTTCTCGTTCATGGTTTTCATTGAGTATCTCTTTTTCTCAGTTTAGTCTTTCTGTGTTTCAATGGTAAAAGACAAATTCGTGAGGCTTGTATGTAAAAGCCATTGAGTGAAAAAAAAGCAGAGAGTTGGACTTAGAGAAAAAGTCTAAGTTTATTTCAGAAATTCTTTGTAAGTTTTTCTATTTTGTTGTCATGATCCTGAGAGAATTCCTTTGCAAGTTGGGTTAGCACTTTGATATTGAAAATTAGGGTGAGTTCCTAGTCAAGTTCACTTTGGGTTAGAAACTGGACTTGTCCCAGATAAGATTGGGTATATCCTAGGAAGAATTGGTGTATGTAATTCTGTTAAAAGATAGAAAAATTTTGTTACTATTGTGATGGATACCAAATGTAGGCTACATTGCACTGAGTAGCTAAACCAAGATACATCTGTGTGTCATTTTCTATTCTCTTCTCTGTTTCTGGTTCTGCTGTATAGGAGACAAAAATAAAGTATCTCCTTATTCCTCTACTCAGCAATATTTCACTATAATACATCTTGCAAGCGACTATGTTCTGGCTCCTACCGCGTCAGGAGACAAAACCAAAATTTCTCTTGTTTTCAACTCACAGCATATCTACAGAACTCAAGATTAAAAGCAAAATTAAAAGAAGGCCAAGATTTAACCCCCTTCTCTTAGCCACTGATAAGCATCAATTGGTATCAGAGTTTGGTCTCAAAGAGATCAAGCTTCGCAGCTTGGAAGAAATATCCAGATGGCAAGCAACATGGGATCCAACACAGTGGCTTATAATCTGACAGAAGGACAATCCAACAACAGACCTCCATTCTTCAATGGAAAAAATTACAACTATTGAAAAGAGAGAATGAAGAAGACAAGAAGAAGGTGGAACCCAATGCCAAGGCTGTCAACATGCTGAACTGTGCAATTAGCTTCGAGAAATACCAAAAGGTTTCAAGATGCAAAACAAGAAAGGAAATCTGGGATAAGCTCCAAGTCACATATGAGGGCACCACACAAGTAAAAGAGACAATGATTGACATCCTGAGTAAAGAGTATGAAATATTTTCTATGAAGGAAGGAGAATTAATTGATGACATATTTGAGAGATTATCTATCATCATTAATAGTTTGGATGCTATAAGGATTACTCATTCTGAACAAGTGCTGGTGAGGAAGGTTTTAAGAAGCTTAACAAAAGAGTAGGAAACTAAGGCTATTGTTATCTCTGAAAGCAGTAACCTAAGTCAAATGACCTATGATGAGCTGAGAGAAAAGTTACTAGCATATGAAATCACTCAGATAAAAAAATGATACAAAAAAGAAAAGAGTGGCTCTTAAATCTTGTACTGAATCATTGGATGATGAATCTAGTTATTGTTTATCAGATGACGAGTTTGTATTTTTTGCTAGAAAACTTAGAAGAAAGATGCGACTCAAAAGAAGAAGCAGAGGAAGCATCTCAAAGGAACTAAAGAAGGACTTAAGCAAGGTCATTTGCCACAACTACAGAGAAGCTGGAAACCACAACTATGACTGTCCAAAGCTGAAGAAAGAAGATAAGTCTCGAAAGGACAAGAAAAATGAACTTATGACTTCTTGGAAAGATCTGGAGAATGATATTGAAGAAGATGCTGATTCGGATAATAACTATCAAGGCTGCTTGATGGCCAACCACAGCCACCATAATGAGGTAATCTTTCTTGAACCTTTTAATGAAAAACTCCATCTTATGATTGATTATCTCATTGAGAAAATAAGAAAATTTCTGAATCAATATCATGAACTTAAATCTGAAAATGACATCCTAAAGGCTAAAAATGTTGTTCTTAAAAAAAATTAAGAGAAGTCGAAACCTCTGTTGACCTGGTTGAAGAAAACAAATAGTTTAAATTTGAAATCAAATATTTTGATGAAAAGCATTCTGTTGTTGCCTATTGGAATTACATTGAATAAAATGAAAGGTTGCATAAATAGGTTAATAGTCTAAAACAAGACTTAGCTAAATTTGCTCAAAGTTCTAAGAATTTGGACAAATTATTAACTAGTTAAAGACCTCTTTTTGAAAAGGTTGGGTTGGGGTAATGTGAAAAATATGAATATGCTTTCAAAAATTCACACTTTGAAAATGAAGTCTCAAAATTCAAAGACAAAAGATTTCAAAATCCAAATCACCTTAGAAAATCAGCAAGCAACAAATTCTGTCATATATGTAATCGGGATGGTCGTTTTTCTATTCGATGTTTCATTTTTGAAAGAAAAAATTGGTGATAAATTTTACAAAGTAATTGGCAAATATAATGCACTTGGGTAACCAAGAAGGTTTAGCATTAAAGGATCCAAAATGATTTGGATACCTAAGGTCTCTTAAGAGCTTTGTGCAATTTTGCCTAGCATTCAAGAAGAAGAATGACATGTGGTACTTGGATAGTGGATGCTCTAGACACATGACCGGAAAGTCCACATTCTTCATCAAGCTTGATAAATACGATGGAGCCTTTGTGATTTCCGGTGACAATGGTAAAGGAAAAATAGTGGCCATAGGTAAGGTAGGTAAGAGTTTCTCTACTTTCATCAATAATGTCTTTTTAGTAGATGGATTGAAACACAATCTTCTAAGCATTAGCCAATTGTGTGATTTCGGTTATTTGGTTATTTTCAAAAAATTAGAATTCTTGATGTTTGTGAAAATTTTGGTGAAACTTTGTTTGTAGGTAAAAGATGCAATAATGTGTGTGGACTTACCTTGAAGGAACTAAAAGAACAAAATGTAGCTTGTTTCACTTCTATTGAATGATTTGAATATGAAAAATGGTTATGGCATAAGAAATTGGGGCATGCAAGCATGTTTCAAATTTCTAAACTTGTGAAAAGGAATTTGGTTAGAGGTCTTCCAAAAATAAAATTTGACAAAGACATCACTTGTGATGCTTGTCAATTGGATAAACAAACTAAAAATTCTTTTAAACCTAAGGACGACATCTCAACTAAAAGGCCATTGAAAATACTACATATTGATCTTTTTGGTTCTACTAGGACTCAAAGCCTAGGTGAAAAACATTATAGTTTAGTAGTAGTTGATGACTATACTAAGTTTGGATGGGTTCTTTTCTTGGCACATAAAAATAATGCTTTTCTTGCTTTTTCTACTTTATGAAAAAAGATTCAAAATGAAAAGGAATTGAAAATAGTTTCCATGAGAAGTGATCATGGAAAAGAGTTTGAAAATCAAGACTTTGAATCATTTTGTGATGAATTTGGTATTTTACATAATTTTTTATGTCCTAGAATACCTCAACAAAATGGGATTGTTGAAAGGAGAAATAGAAGCCTTCAAGAAATAGCTAGGGCAATGCTTTGTGAAAATAAAATTCTAAAATTCCTTTGGGCTATGATTGTGAACACATCTTGTTACATTTTGAACTGAACCATCATTCGAAAAGTTTTAAAGAAAATCCCATATGAGCTTTGGAAAGGAGTACCACCCAATCTTAAGTACTTTCATATTTTTGGATGCAAATGCTTTGTCTTAAACACTAAAGATAATCTTGAAAAATTTGATCCAAAGTCTTATAAAGGTGTCTTTGTTGGTTATTCAGTAAAGCATATAAAGTTTACCTCAAGGAACATAGAATAATAGAGGAGTCCATACACGTTACCTTTTGTGATTCTAACACCATTTCAAGTGTTATTGAGAAAAATGATGCAGAAATTGAAACTGAACTAGCTTTGAAAGGATTCATGATCAAGACAAAACAAAACCTTCTTTGGAAAAAGTTATTCCTGTTTCTGCAGAACAAAATGCAGGAGATAATTCTATTTTATCTCCTACTGAAGCAAAAAATTATGGAAATCAGAACACCACAGAACCAAATCATACTCAACCTGAAATCACTTTACCAAAACCCAAAGAATGAAAATTCATGAAGAACTATCCACATGAATTTATCATTGGAGATCCATCACAAGGAGTTGCCACAAGATCTTCAAATAGAAAGAGGGCCGAACATAATAATTTTGCTCTCATATCTCAAGTGGAACCTCAAAATATGAAGGAAGCACTTGATGTTCCCTCTTGGATAAAGGCAATGGAGGAAGAATTAGTCCAATTTGAGAAGAATGAGGTTTGAACTTTAGTACCTTATCCGAATGGTAAGAAGGTAACAAGTACTAAATGGATCTTTAGAAATAAATTGAGTGAGGATGGTAGTGTGGTTAGAAAAAGCTAGATTAGTAGCTCAAGAGTATGATCAAGAGGAGGGCATTGACTTTGATAAGTCATTTGCTCCGGTTGCAAGAATAAAAGCAATAAGATTATTGCTTGCATATGCAGCCCACAAAGGGTTCAAGCTTTTTCAAATGGATGTAAGTGTGCCTTTTTAAATGGTTTTATTGATAGAGAGGTATACATAGTTCAACCTCCCGGTTTTGAAAATAGAGATTTTACAAACCATGTTTTTAAACTTTCTAAAGTACCTTATGGTTTGAGACAAGCTCCTAGAGCTTGGTATGGAAGACTTAGCTCTTTCTTATTGAAAAATTGCTTTCAAAGGAGAACTACGGATACAACTCTTTTCATTAAAGAATCTAATGATCATTTCATACTTGTTCAAGTTTATGTGAATGACATTATGTTTGGATCGGAAAATGAAGCCTTGTGTGATGAATTTAGAAAATTAGTGACTAGTGAGTTTGATATAAGTATGATGGGAGAACTCACATTCTTTCTAAGACTCCAAATCAAACAAACTCCTAGTAAAATTTTTGTACACCAAGATAAATATGCCAAGGAGTTAGTAAAGAAATTTAGTTTAGACAACTCTAAACCAATGAGTACACTGATGCATCCTAATTCCAAACTTGAAAAGGATGAAAATGAAAAAGATGTTGATGAAACAAGGCATAAAGGTATGATAGGATCTCTCATGTATCTTACTTTCTCTAGACCAGACATTGTTCATAATGTGAAAATGCGTTCTAGATTTCAATCTCATTCAAAAGAATCACATCTTTCTACTGTGAAAAAGATCATTAGGTACATCAAAGGCAAGGCTGATTTTGGTCTATGATATCCTAAAACTGATCAATTTTGTGTAGTTGGATATTGTGATGCAGATTTTGCCAGAGACCGTGTAGATAGAAGAAGCACTTCAGGAATTTGTTACTTTCTTGGACAATCCTTGAATATGTGGTCAAGTAAGAAGCAAGCTACTATTGCTCTATCCACTGCTGAGGCAAAATATATATCAACTTCCTCTTGTTTTTCTCAATTAATTTAGCTTGATACACAATTTGCATATTACAAATTGCAAGTCAATAGTATTCCTTTGTTTTGTGACAACTTGAGTGCAATCAATATTTCTAAAAATCCTATTTTACACTTAAGAACAAAGCACATTGAAGTAACGTTTCATTCAATAAGTGCAAAAAAGTATAATTGACATTCAATTTTTGAAATTTGAGAATCAATTGACTGATATTTTTATGAGACCCCTCTGTGAAGATAGATTTTGTAAATTGAGAACTGCTTTAGGGATTGTTGATGCTGAGTTTTTGAACTAAATATGCTTAATTTGATCTCTGGTTATTTTTGTCTCTCAGGTCGTCAGGAGACAAACTGGGTAGATGATGATTTCCTCTAGGTTCCATGAAGATTTAAAAGTGTGTTGATGATCTTAATTAATCTGAAACTAAACCAAACCCATGGCGGTCCATTGTGTTTCCTTAAAACCACCACTGGGCCCAAGAGAAGGATATTTTGTTCTATGAAGTGGGCCTCATTGCTTGTTTGGGATCATCAACATCAAAAAGTATTAGCTTTTAATTTAGTAATTTTATTATTTTCTCTCAAGTCAAATAAGTTTCAGTTTCTTTTCAAAATCCTCATTTGACTTGTCATTTCAAAGCTACCTGCATTGTTTTTAAAATTCAAAATTTTTTAAATAACGTTCTCATTTATTCTCTTTTATGTTTTCAAAGAATTTTTGAGCATTTAAAGCAGTTATTGATTTGATAACTTCTCATCTTTTTCCATTACTCCACCACTTTCACTTTCTCTTTCTTCTCCACACTCCTTATTTCTTTCATCATGAGAAAGAAGGTTGCCATAAGAAGGGGAATGGACACCATCAGACCCCCATGAAATCTTCCTTTCAGACCACAAGCCCATACTCACATTCATATCCATTCACACTTATCCTCCTTTTTACTACTCTCAACTACCGGAGTCAATGGCAAGAACGAAGACCACAAATCCGAGGCCATCATCGGCTCCTCAACACGAAGGCTCCTCAAGGACTAAAGTGGCGAAAGGAAAAAGACCAATGACAGATGAGGAACCTCCATCCTCTCCTCCTCCTCGTTCAACTTCTCATCCTCCAGGACACTTGGCCCCTCTTCTCGACTATCAAAAGGTAACAAAAGACCTTTCTTCACTTCGTTAAGGAACCCATTTATCCTGATCCAGTTGTCTTCAAATCCTATTTTGGTAAATGACCTCACTCTCATTTTGATCTTCTACAGTTTACTTCTTGCATGGATTTTGAGTTTCACAAAGACATTGTCTCAAAAAGACCTCTGTGCTCTTCCTATGTTGCTGATTTAAAATCTTTGGCTGAAAAAAGAATTGACTTTGTTGAAACTTTTAGGACATTAGATTGGGAAAAATTGTTTGAAATTCGAAAATCTGTTTACCCTAATTTGGTCCGAGAATTTACGCTAATATGCACTATAGTAAGGCTTATGTTCACTCATATGTTAAAGGCTACTAACTCTTTTTGAACCATGAAAATATCAGTGAATTCCTTGCTTACAATGATGTATGAATAAATACCTACATTTCTGAAAAATGAGATAATGATCTTGCAGTTTCACACCAAGATGTTTTGGCTAACATATGTGTGAACATATCCCTTATGGATGGTATCACACAAAATCATAAAGTCTTAGGTCCCTTCAAAGCACAGCTTCACTATATTATCACTCACATTTTGCTGTCCTAAAGTGATTCTTACCAAAGGGTCACCCTCTGTGACACCCTGGTCCTATATGCTATATTCAACAAAATAAAGATTTTTTGCCTACTTAATGATGTGCCATATGTTTGACTGCATTAAAAGTGATAAGAATGTCTCTATTCCATATGAAATATTTTTAACTTATATTTTTGAATACTTTGGTGTTGATCTAAGTAATGAGATCATGAAAGACAAATTTTCATACCTCAAGGGTGGTAGTACAATAAAATAGACAAAGAGAAAAAGCACAAAGGCTACCAAGGACACAGTTCTTAAAGAAGATGAGGAAGAAAGTCTTCCTCCTCCATCCACTACCGGGACATCCTCATTTCATAAGTACCTTGTGAATGGTATTGTTAAGGATGTTTTACAAGAGTTTATCAACCTCATAAAACAGATAATTAACTTAAGCAAACAAGCTTGGCAATTGGCTCTTCTAAATAAGAATTTTTTTTGGAAATCTCAAAGCTGAGTTGAGGTGTTGCTTAAATATATAGACTCCTTGGATGATGAGCAAGCAATGACCGATCAAGATAAGGATCTGGCTGGAATCGAGGAAGAGGGATCTGATGCCTAGACCATATTTTCTGATGCTGTTGATGTTCTAAAGCTTTATTTTTTTTTATGGATTTTATCATGTTGAAATACTATCTTATTGCTTTTCTGGATTTGAACATTATTTAGTATGGATAACTGTAATAGTCCTTAGGACTTAAACTTTGACACTGACACTCTTATATGCTTTGCACCTGTGTTTTGCATATTAAACTTTTTGTGCAGGTTCATCCCTTCTTGATAACAAAAGGGGGAGAAAGAAAAATGAATTAAAACAGTGATGCGCTATAAATATGATATCATGAAGTTGTTGTTTCTATTTTGATTTCTCTTGATGATGGTTGAAGCTGCTGTTTATGATTTGATCTGTTTTATTTTTTTATTGAAAATCTCTAGCTCATCAATTTTGATCTGGTTGAGAATATTATTTATAACCTTTAGCATAGTATCTAAGTTTTAAATAAATGGCTTTTGATTAAATTTTTGGATTAGCTCTGATTTATGCTTGTCTCAAGGTTGGTTGATATATTAAATTCTTAGGAAATTGAAGATATGGTTGCATGTCTGATTTGGTCACTGCTTCTACCCTCTCTCTCCTCTGTGAACACCGCTACTACATCTGATTTTGGGAGAAGAAAAAACCAACATGTGCTGAAGCAAGTTTAAATCTCTAGAAGCTTTATTCCTCTATTAAATGGATGAATGGCCAAAGATTGGAGTAATGAGTGAGAGCACAATATTTGAATTTCTATAGCTCACTGAGCTGTTTATTCTTCTCCTTCATGGTTTTCATTGAGTATTTATTTTTCTCAATTTAGTCTTTCTGTGTTTCAATGGTAAAAGGCAAATTGCTGAAGTTTGTATGTAAAATATTGAGTGGAAAAAGACAGAGAGTTGGACTTAGAGAAAAAGTCTAATTTTATTTCAGAATTCTTTATAAGTTTTTCTATTTTGTTTTCATGATCTTGAAGGGATTTCCTTACAAGTTGGGTTAGCACTTTGCTGTTGAAAGTTAGGGTGATTTTCTAGTTAAATTCAGTTTGGGTTAGAAACTGAACTTGTCCCAAATAGGATTGGGTAGATCCTAGGGAAAATTGGTGTATGTAATTCTGTTGAAAGATAGTGAAATTCTGTCACTGTTGTGATGGATACTGGATGTAGGCTACATTGCATTGAGCAGCTGAACCAGGATACATCTATGTGTTATTTTTTATTCTCTTCTCTATTTTTGGTTATGTTGTATAGGAAACAAAAATAAAGTATCTCCTGATTCCTCTACTCAACAACATTTCACTATAATACATCTTGTAAGCAACTCTGTTCTGGCTCCTACTGCGTCTGGAGACAAAACTAAAATCTCTCTTGTTTTCAACTTACAGCATATCTACAGAACTCAAGGTTAAAAGCAAAATTAAAAGAAGGCCAAGATTCAACCCCCTTCTTTTAGCCACTGATAACCATCAAATATAATAAAAAAAATTATATTAAATATATGTTTTCTATACACTGTAATTGATCAATGATTAATTTTTAGTATATATAGCATGGCATGATTCTTTTAATATATCTCAACAGTAAAATAGTTAACAACCAAAATGATACGAATTTGTATCAAGAAATAGAGAAATAGTTAGAAATTTAGAAAAAATAGAATAGAAATTCTTAGGAGTAGAGCCAAAGAGAGAAAGTAGAGTTTTCAATTACATCATGCATTAGGGGTGTTCAAATCCAAATCGATCCAAATTAAACCGTTCATCCAATCCAATCCAAACCGAAAACTGACTAAAACCGCACTAATTCGGATTTGATTGGATTCTATTTTTTGTAAACCGCTTGATCGGATCAGATTTCGGATCTATTTTTTATAACCGATCCAATCCCATCCAAACCGCACAATGTATTATAATATTATTATTTTATTATTATATTTATAATTATACTTATAACATGTTCAATTTGTTATATATTTTTATATTATTCATGTATTATTATTATTATTTAATAAATATTTTATGTTCAAAATATTATTTATTTATTTATTTTAACTAATCTAGAATTTTATTTCCATTGTTATGTTATCGTTGATTTTTTAAGATATTGTTGAGATTTGTTATGTCAATGTTGATTATTTAAAATTTGATGTTGAGACTTGTTATATATATTTAATTTTTTTAATTTATAAAACCGCAAATCCAATCCAATCCAAACCGCTTAAAATTAGATCGGATCAGATCGGATTTTTAAAAAAAAAAAACATCCAATCCAAACTGCACCGCAAGTAAAACTAGTGTTCGGATCGGATGAGTTTTTGACTCAAAACCGATCCAAACCGCCCCGCGAACACCCCTATCATGCATATTCATACTATTACATCATATTTTTATTTATAGTATAATTCTCTAATTGAGTTATATGCTCAATACTAATTTTATCATTATCCTACCCTTCAAATAACCTTGTCTTCAAGGTTGCGTTTAAAATATAAATCCTAAAAAAAATTGAAAAAATTAATTACAATTAATAAAAGAAAATGAGCAATTTTAAGATAATATTTTCTATACTATTGGTGGAAAAAAATTACCACCAAGATCCTATTTTTAAAAAAAATTAGATCTATTAACTGATCACAATAATACTTTTTAAAAGTTCGCCCAATACTTGGCCCATTCTTCAGGAGTTGAATTTGGGCTGAGCACCCATAAGGGAGGCCCAACCCGTGAAGAAGGAGCAATACCCTCCCCTCCCTTTCATTGCTGGTGCTGGAAAAGAGACGGAAGGAACCAGCTACCACAGCTCCAACCAGGGACGAACACATGGGGGAAGGGGTAAGTGGAGGCCTTGGCCCCCCAGCCCAACCTAAATAAAATATAATGATTTTTAAAATTTTTTAAATCCCTAAAGACATTCTCTTTCTTCATGTTTCTTGTTCCTTGACTCGTTGACTGTCCATATGTTTTTGAAGTCATAGCCCCACTGTCACTGAAGTCTTCAATCATATCAATTAAGGCAAATGTACTCATCTTACTTTTTACTTCTCCTATATAATTGTATAAAATTATTAATTAACAAAGCACATTTTTTATTATGAAATAATACAATTTCGTTTCTTTGTGCTCATATAGACAAATGGCTTACCCATCTTTAAGATTCATTCTCTCTTATTTTTTATTTTTTTTTTAGTGAAATTGATAGTGACTTAGTGAAAAAAAATATTGTTATTTATGTTTAATTAATAAAAAATACTTAGATTTTGTTTATTCATGTGAGTATATAATTATTTAAGTTTTTTTTTCAGGTAAAAAGAAACTAGAATATTTTATGATGAGAAAATAAAGTAAAATTGATACAATTTTTAAGAGAAAAGTTACTGATAATGTTGGAGTTCAAACAAGTCAACCATCTAATCTTATTTCACAAGAAGTTCAAGTAAGTGAGCTCTCTAATCTTACTCAAAATACACATCAACATGAAGCTAAAGTTTCAACATTAGAAAAAGATGTTGATATCTCTTTACTAGAAAGGGATCCAGGAAAGCGACGTCTAATTTGACAGTATAATGTCAATAAACGTGATAAGATTCCTAGAGCATACATAATATCTAGGCCATACCAACCAATAAATATTAGCTATCCAGTTTCTAGTAACAACAATCACCGTCGATATTATCAATCTTCTTGATTTAAGAAATTTTCAAATTAGTTAGAATATTTACCAAAAAAAGATGTTGCTTATTATTTGCCTTTCTACTTGTTTGGTAAACATTATGGTGCTTACAATGATGAAAAAAATACATTTTCAGAGTTAGGATTTAGTAATTGAAAGAAAGTAAACAATGGGATGAATTGTGAATTTATATGTCGCGAGAGTTCTATTCCTAATTCTCCTCATAATTTACGTGGAAAATCTTGTGATGATTTAATGGCTCAATCTAAGAATATAGACAAAGTTCTTGATAGGCATAGTGATGAAAGTATTGCAAATAACCGTTTAAGATTGAAGACATCTATTGATGCTATTCGATGGCTTGCATTTCAAGCATGTGCATTTAGAGGCGACGATGAAAGTACTGAATCTTTGAATAGGAGATTTTTATTGAGTTAATTAAGCTTTTAGCGTCCTGTAATCAGAATGTTAATAATGTTGTCCTTGAAAATGCTCAATATATATCTCCTGGTGCTCAAAAAGATATATTGCATATCTTTGCTAGAAAAGTGCGTGTGATAATTCGAGAAGAAATTGGTGATTCTAAATTTTGTATAATTATTGATGAAGCAAGAAATGAGTCAAAGCGAGAACAATATTTGTCTGTGGTTTTGAGATTTGTAGACAAGCACAGTTGTGTTCAAGAAAGATTTTTTGATTTTGTACATGTTTCTGATACGTATTCTTTGACATTGAAAACAAAAATTTCATCAGTTCTTTTTCGTCATAATCTTGATGTTCAAAATCTTAGGGGAAAGGGATATGATGGAGCTAGTAATATGCGTGGTGAATGGAATGGATTTCAAGTTCTATTTTAAAAGATTGCCCTTTTGCTTATGACATTCATTATCTTGCTCATCAATTACAATTAGCACTTGTTTCTGCAGCCAAAGAAGTTTGCTATGTTCATTAATTCTTTTCAAAACTTACACTAATTGTGACTGTTGTGACTGTTTCTCCTAAACGTCATGATCAGTTAAGGGTTGTTCAAGCAAATAATGTTGCAAACTTAATTGTCAATGATCAAATTGTGACAGGCAGTGGACTTAATCAAATTGGTACTTTGTAAAGAGTTAGAGATACTAGATGGGGTCTCATTGTTTGATGCTACTTGTGAAGTTCTTGAAAAAAATACTGAAGAAGGTAATTTCTCCACTCATGGTGATGCTAGTGCTGCTTATGATACTATCACATCCTTTGAATTTGTCTTTATTTTGCATTTGATGAGAAATATTTTGGAAGTTAGTAAGGATCTTTGTCAAACTTTGTAACAAAAAAATTAAGACATATTGAATGCTTTAACTCTGGTTTCTACTACTAAGACTTTGATCCAGAGAATGAGAAAATCAAGTTGGGAGACTTTCATAAAAGAAGTTATATTATGTTGTGAGAAACATGAAGTTGAAGTTCCTAATATGAATGCATTGCATATTCCTAGAAGAGGTTGAACTCGCAAAATTATTGACCAAATTTCAATGGAGCATCATTACCATGTTAATTTATTTCTGGCTATAATTAATACACAATTGCAAGAGCTTAATGGAAGATTCAATGATAATATGGTGGAATTTCTTACTTTAAGTTTAACTTTAGATCCCAGAGATAATTATAAGTTCTTCAGTGTCAACAAAGCATGTAAATTAGTAGAATGATTTTATCCAAGTGACATCAGTGACCAAGAGAAATTTCACATTAGAATGCAAGCTCAACATTATGAACTTGATGTTCCTAATCATGTTGAATTAACTAACTTGTGCACAATTTCGGAGTTATGTCAAGGATTAACAAAGACAGGAAAGTCTTTAACATATCCTTTGATTGATCGTTTGATTCGCTTGTTATTAACTCTCTCTGTTTCAACTGCTACAACTGAAAGATCTTTTCAGCTATGAATATTGTAAAGAATAGACTCAAAAACAAAATAGAAGATGAATTTCTTACTAATTATCTTTTGATTTACATTGAGAAGAAGATTGTTGAAAGATCTGACACAGATTCTCGATGAATTTTATGATATAAAGAATCGACGTGTATCACTTCGATAGTAAAAAGTACACATTTTTTTGTACTTTAAATATATATTCTTTATCGATATATTTTTGTAATGTATCTTACATTATAATTTATTTGCATATATCTTTTTTAATATTATATATGTTATTGGCCCCATGATAACATTTCTAGATTTGTCCCTGGCTCCAACCCTCCCGTTGCCGGCAGTTGTGGACTTGCATGGAGGAACCATCATGCAGCTCTCGTCCCACCTTCCCCATCTGCCTTCTCCCTTGTTTGCTGTGGTGTTCTCTCCGACACTTGCCAAAACTGCCGCTCGCCACTGCAAATCGTCGATGGTCATCCTCCGCCTCGATCCCAAGGGAAGAAAGCCACCTTGAGTGGCGGTGGCTTGGCCACTAATGGAGAGCTGCGCATGAACCAAACTCCACCGTTCATCACTGTTGCTCCTCCCTCCACCGTCGCTGATGTTGATTTGCCCTCTACCATCACAACTATCCGCCTTCCTATTGCGGAATTGCCGACCTCGGCGTTGCTCCTGGCTTTGTCATGATTGCAAAACCGCCTCCGATCTCGGTCACTGCCCTCAGTTATCTTCTCTGTCACCGCAAACGCGAACATCACTACTAAAGACCCGTGAGAAAAACGGGTTTGTTAGACTCATTGAAAGATGTTCTAATTTCTCTATTATTGTTGCAATCTGCTACTTTCTTCGTAATTGTTTCTGAGAGTAAGTGATTTTCTGGATTTAGAGTTAATTTTGATTGTAGTTCTGAAATTGGATACTAAAATCCTACTTGATCTGAAATTGCTGTTGATTCGTGTTGTTGTTGTTCTGGTTGCAATTCAAATTTGAAATTCGATTGCTCTTCATTGGCCAAAATGGTTGCTTCTTCTTCCCTTTCTGCATCGATGATATTTGACTTTAGACAAGAATTTTGTTGTTGTTGCTGGAATTGTGTTACTGCTTTGTAATTACAAATTGACAATGAGGATTGCTGAATTATTGCTGGAGCTGAATTTTTTGTTGATTTTGCTTCTTGTGGTTGAAATTATGATTGATCTACAAATTTCGTTGAGTCTGCTAGTTGAAAATTAAAATTGAAATCTAATTTTGCCTCCTATTGATGTTTTGAATTCAGTTCGAAAGCTGGATTTGTTGTTGCTGCATCCACTAAGTCTACATTCTCATAATCGGAATCTGCTTTCCAAAATTGTAGAGTTGAAGTTGGGCCTGGAGATGTAGATGTAACAGAATATGCTTCTTTCTCAATAATCTTGTTCACGGTTGCACAAATTCTGGCAAAAGTTTCCTTAATTTCTTCATGTTGGTTTGAATTTGATAATTTAAATTTAAGTTAGTTTGAAGCTGGTATCAAATTGAATGTGAAGAATCACCATGAGAATTTAGCATGGTGTTCAATCAAAACACCATTTGATACGAATTCGTATAAAAAAAAAAAATAAAGAATTAAGTAGAAATTAAGAGAGAATAAAATAAAAATTTTTAAAAATAAAATCAAAGAAAAAAAAAGTAAAACTTTTAATTATATCATATATGTCCATACTATTACATCATATTTGTATTTATAATATAATTCTTTAATTGACTTATAAACTCAATACTAATGCTATCACAAAATCATCACACCTTTGGTGACAAAATAATTAAATTTCTTATAAATACAAAAAATTAATTATTACCATAATTTTTACACACATATATATATATATATATATGTATATATATGTGTGTGTTTTGTTTTTGTTCTTTTCGAATCAAGGTCAGAAAGCATTATTATAAGGCTAATTTTCTGATGTCTATTTCTTTATTCGGATATTTTGTAAATTTATTTATTTTTTATAATAAATTTAAAATATTTAAAATTTATTAATTTTATACTTTTAAATTGAATATTAATTATTTAATTTTTTAATAATTAAATACTTTTTTTTAGGCATCATAACAACTATCTTATTATAAAAAGACGAAAATAAATAAAATAAAATAAAATCTTAACATGCGTTCCTAACTTCCTACGCATGAGAATGTACTAATATACTAATGTGCCATCTCAGCCTCCAATTAGAAACACCTCTAATAGCAAACTAGCAAAGTGAACTTATAAAAAATAATTAATCAAAGCTACAAAGTATTTCCAATTATTTCACTATTTGTAAAATTATAATTATACTTTATAGAGATGCATCCAGAAAATAAAGTTGAGAAAAAGCTGTCCAATCATGTTCATTTCTGCTGACATAAAAACGTTCTTCTTTTCCTTCAGTATGATAATAATTGTATAGATTCCTACGAAGCTACGACAACGAAGTGCTAAATTTATTAATTATTAACCTGTCAATTATTTTATATCGATAATGTTATTAGGAAAAAAAAATAATCCGAATTTATTTTATTTAATATTTATTATATTATTACATTCATTTTATTTTTTGGTTACTAACATTTTTGATTTTACATCTACCTAACTATTGCATTCACTTTAAGTTGCACTACCTCCAATTGAAAATAATGATATAATCTAAGAAAATTTGGTTTTTCATAAAAAGAAAAACAAATTAAAAATGCTAATAATATTACTCAAATTATAGTTTGGGTTTTCAGTTAAATTTTTTAATTTATATGTCCATTAAAGAAATTAATTATTTTTTAATTAAAAATAAAAAAATTATGTTTTAGTTTTCATTTCAAGTTTGATTTCGTTAATCAAAATGAAACTTAATTAAAAATCATATTGGCATGATTTAGTTAAAAAGAAGATACGAAGAGATACAGCTGTGATATATGGACATGTAGAATATTCATAAAACATATATAGGAACTTCCTTAGAAATTAAATATCATACACATAAAGTTAAACTAATTCAGATCTAACAATTAATAAATAACATGTTGGAACATGAATATATAACAATTAATAATAATTTTGTCAACGAATGAAACATGAATATGTAACGAGTGAAAGCAGCAATCACATATGGGAAGGCATAGCTAGGTAAGTGTGGTCCACCACTTGCAATATTTCTCTGAGAAAGGAAAGGAAGGACGCAATTATTAAATTGATGCTTTTGTTTTTGTTTTTGCATATATAATTGCCACTTTGCCTCAACACTTACTATCATCATTCATCATAAAACAAATTAACAATCACATATTCAGAACCAAGAAGGCATGGCCAACAAGATCGCTCTTGGAACCACCAGAGAGGCCACCCAGCCAGATTGCATTCAGGCCCTCGTGGTTGAGTTCATAACCACCTTCCTCTTTGTCTTCGTCGGCGTTGGTTCCGCCATGGCCGCTGGTAACATATCCTATTCTAGGAAAAAAAGAAAATCCTCTAATGAGTAGAATTGTAAAATAATACAGTAATTATTATTGAATTTGTGACTTGCGAGTCGTATTTAAAAATAATTAATCTTTTACTTTCTCACTTTATTCACATTTTCACTTTAGAAGAATATGGTTCTCTTTCTTAACATATTATATCAACTAACATAAATTTTAGATGTGTAAGTTTTAAATTGTAGAATTGTGTACTTTTTTAAAATTATAGATGTGTGAAGTTTTTGTTAACGATTGACTTTTGTTACTTTTTTTTTCGAATTTTAGTACATAGAGTAATTTATTGGCTAACAAATTTGTAATAATTGATGAGGTGAGACTAAAACTGACATATTTGTAACTGATTGTAGGCAAGCTGAGTGGAGATGCACTGGTGGGCTTGTTTGCCGTGGCCGTGGCACATGCACTTGTGGTGGCTGTCATGATTTCAGCCGGTCATATCTCCGGCGGCCACCTCAACCCTGCCGTGACCCTTGGGCTGCTGGTCGGCGGGCACATCACGGTGGTCCGATCGGTCCTTTATTGGATAGATCAGTTGGTGGCATCTGCAGCAGCTTCTTTCCTTCTTTACTACCTTTCCGGAGGACTGGTAATAATTATAATAATATTAATAATAATATTTCAGTATTTATGCACAGACCTTGGTTTCTACTTTCTATATCACCCTTTGTACTCTCTAGTTACTCTTAAGTTAACTATAAAAGTTTCGAGGGTTTAAGATATATCAAATTGTTAACTCTAAATTAAAAAATAAAAAATGCTATGTATGTAAAAAAAATTACTTACAAAATTAATTATTATATATTATTTTACACATTTTTAATATACTAATAGTATAATTAATTGAAATTTTTCTTCTAAAATAAAAAAAATTAATTCAGATTAAATAATTTAATTTTGATATATTAATTCTTATAATCATATCTATTTTTTTAAATGATCATTTATACCATCAATAAAAATAGTACTTATTTTTTATAATATATTATATAATTAGATTCACATATAAAACCATTTTATACTCCAGGCATATCAAAAGTAAATTCTATAGATTTTCTCTCATTCATTGTTCACTGAATTTTGCATGTGCAGGCAACTCCGGTTCACACTCTAGCAAGTGGAGTTGGGTACACTCAAGGGGTGATTTGGGAAATAGTGTTGACTTTCTCGTTGTTGTTTGCTGTCTATGCAACTATGGTGGACCCAAAGAAAGGAGCTCTCGCTGGACATGGGCCCACACTTGTTGGGTTCGTTGTTGGGGCCAACATTCTCGCTGGTGGGGCCTTCTCTGCGGCCTCAATGAACCCAGCAAGATCTTTTGGGCCTGCATTGGTCGCTGGTAACTGGACTGATCACTGGGTTTATTGGGTTGGGCCTCTCATTGGTGGAGGCCTTGCAGGTTTCATCTATGAGCATTTCTTCATTGACCGTACCCATGTTCTGATCCCTCGTGATGAAGAAAACTAATATGAAAATTGTATTTTGGATTTCAACTTGCACTTTCCTTTTACTTGCTTCTATATCTATATATGGTGGTGTATTTTATTTCTTGATCATCTAGTCTTTCTTTTCTTTATTAGTGTAAATTGTGTATTAGGTGCTGAGAATGTCTCCTTTATGTATAATTAATTAATTATTACTTAGTGATCTTCTCCTAATAAAACTTGAGTAGTTGAGTTTAATTTCTTTTTATTAATCAATGATTCAAAATCTAAGCTGCTATTATGCGTTATCATAGTTTAAAACGTAATTTCCAGTTTACATGTTAGTACCCTAAATATTTATTCCTATCAGATATTCCTTTAAACAAAAAGTTATCAATTTCCTATTAAGAAAACACGTTGAAAATACATGATTCATTTGTCGGTAATTAAAAAAAATAATAATCATCCAAATCGGTCTAAATATTTAAAAACGAATATTTTAATCCAAAAAAAAATTAATATATAGGTTAATCTTTAAAATTTTACTCCCACAAATAAATTAGTTTTCAATTTATTTTTGATAGAGTAATTATCCAAATCAGTTCCCAAAAATTTTTAAAATGAACATTTTAGTCCCTAAAAAAATTAATACACAGATCAATTTCTAACGTTTTCTCTGTCAATCATAACAATCTTTCGTCTATTTTACTTTTACTATATGTCAACATTTATTATTATTAACTTAACTTTGTGTAAGTAGAAAATGACACTAACATATTAATACACTCTTTTTATTAGAAACAAATAAGGTGAATAATGATACTTTAAAATCTAAATTAAAATATTTTTTAATACAAACATATTTTTAAAATAAGACATCTTTTAATTATATTAAATACAAAAATATCAAATAGATTTAATCTTGAATTTCTTGTAGAATAATCTCTAATAATTTTATTAAATAATAATAATAATAATAATAATAATAATAATAATAATAATAATAATAATAATTATTTTACTTTTTTAGATAGAAGACTATTATGTCTGACGAAAAATAATGTTAAGAATTGATTTATGTATTAATTTTTTTGGGATTAAAATATCTTCTTTTAAAATTTTTAGGGACTGATATGGGTAATTATTTTGTCGAAAAATAAACTGAAAACTGATTTGTACGTATCTTAGAATAAAACCTTGAAGATATTTTTGTATATTAATATTTTTTGTAATCTAAAATATCTATTTTAAAAATTTTTAGAGACTAATTTAAATAATTTCTCTAAAAAAATGTTCGAAAACGCAACAATTTGTACTATCAATTTAAATTTTGTCGATTTCTTAAAATACTAATAAAAATCGACGGGATTGAGCCCGGCGATAATAAAAGGAAAAAAATTTTTCATTTTGTAATAAAAATGACATCGTCAATTTCAATTGTCAAAAATAACGACGACTTTATTATCAGTATTTTATTCATAGATCAATTTTTTCCCCATATTCCTCTATTTGAAAAATAAACCAACTACAATTTTAATTTGTAGGTTTAGGGTCATAGTCTCATAGATGTAAACATGCAAGTAAGGATGATAGATCATATATGCCTTAAAAGTATTAATAATCCTGGTTAATCAACATAGGAAAAGTCAACGATATTTTGTGGGAATTATTTGTTTGCTTTCATGATGAAAATGGACGAGACAACATTGTCCACCATCCATGGACTTATTAAAAGCTGCTAGCCACAGCTATTCTCCACTACCAAGTACCAATGGCTATGGATGTATATTTTTAAAGCAAATCGTTATAACTAATTAATGATTAAATACTCCAAATTCAAACCCGTTGAGGCAGCGTTTATTTAGATATATTGAGATAGAACTAAAATTTTAGTGTCCGTCTTAAAAATTTCAATCTTTTCAATATTTTTTAAAAATAAAGACACAAAAAACTAAAATTTTAAAAATAAAAACTAAAATTTTAATAGTATTTTATGTCTAAAATATTCTCATTTTAATTAATTAATTCTAACTTTATCAAATAGGCTTAGATCTCACTTCTTCTTCTCTTTGCTCTTCTTTAACATTATTCAATTCCTTCTCTTTTGTGTTACCTTTTTTATTTTTCTTGGTAAACATTTTCTTACTTTCTGTGGTTCTCAAAAGCATCAGAGATTACTTTCTATACAGTTTTAGTAATCTCAAACTTCATGAGATTATCATTGACCTTCTTTTCTACTATTTTTATTATGCTGCTGAGATTATGTGACATAGTGAATTATTCGAGTCTGTTATGCATTCATCTTCGTAGAGAAAAATTGACAAATAATAACAAAACAAAGAATACATGGAGAAGAAATCAACGACCATAACAGAGATCAGAGAGAGAGATAGACAGAAAGACAAAGAGTACAACAGACAAAGACCGGCAAACACCGAGAAACAGATCGCGAAAGGAAACGCGACAAAAAAGGTGAGATGAAGGTCTTTGTAGAAATGGTGGCAAGCCTTCCTCGTCAAAGGCGAATGCGACACCGGAAAACGTTAGTATGGTGGTAAGATGGCCTTCTCCGATGGTGAATCCCTGTGCCGGCACCTTCGAGGGAAGAGGGGATTAGGGATTTCGGGTGTTATGTTTTGGGGATTTTGTGTTATGTCTTCATTTTAAAAAAGGGGTAAATTGGTCATTAGTCTTATTTTAGTCTCTGTATTTATTTTGAACCAAATAAAATACTGAGATATAATACGACGGTAAATTCGACGATAATATATTATTTATTATTAATAATTAAATTGATAGTTACCGATGAATTTAACCGACGGTATACTTAAACTTTAATTTTTTTAAAAAAATGTTTGAAAATTTAATATATAATTTTAAATATTTAAATTTAATAATTTTTAAACTAAAAAAATTCAAAATTTTATAATTTCTTATAATAATTTGTTTATAATTTTTTGTTAAAAAATCACAAACAAATTCAAATATCAAAATACAAGTAAAAAAGTAACAGAAATCCTATTTGAGCATGAACAAATGAGAGCTTGACTTTTGACATTTTATCTTCAACTTCAAGCTCATCCACTAAGGGTACCGCTTTTTTGTAATTCTTCTTCCTCAAAAGATCCTTTATTTGTTCTTCAGAACATAATTTCTGGTAGCATACTACCTAGTAATATAGTTCAAGAAACAGACTAGGAAATAAAAATCTTTAATGAGATATGACAATAAAAGAGTGTATAGGTAACTGTTAAACGAAAGATGTTGCTTGCATTTTAAAAATTAATCCAAATTAAAGTTACAGACATAGATCAAGATAATAAAGTAGGACTAAAGTAAGTAAAATAAATCATAAAAGACATAGTTCGATAATAAAACTCAATCAGATGCAATTTGGTGCTTACAATACCAAATTTAATCGCATAAACTAAAAGTGAATTTAGATATAATCTTTAATATAATCATTCAACTGAATATCTTTATTTATATTATCCATCATATATCTAGGTTAATTAAAACTCATAATCGAGTAAAGATTGATTGATTTCAGGTTAAAATTCAACTAAATACCATATTATTCAAATTTGGGCACAATTTTGTTCCATTATAATAGATAACTAACAAACTACAAATTTTGCAAGTGCTTTATAACTACCGATGATAATTATTTCTAGCAGTTAGTGAAAGCGGTAACAAAGCAACAAATTTACTACATTTTGATCGTTTACTACATAATCCTAAATTTACAACTACAACTTTTGGTTGTTTACTACATAACCCTGAATTTACAGCAACTCTAATATTAAATTATTTTATTCATTATTATACTTTCCAAATCAAAGCAACAAGTTTAGAAGTTACCTGATTTTGAGTACTTAAATTTTTTTACAATAACTTGGATTAAGTTCTGTACATTTTTAGTCTTTAGTTATATTTTATTCGAGCATGATATTTCAAAAAATAAATTTATCAAACAGTTTTAGTCATTTTCATGAAATAGTCATAGAGCTACACCTCTACAAACAATTTAATTATCTGCATCTTTAAGCAAAAGGCCTATCTTAATTTTATCATCAATCCACAAATTCAGAATCATAATAAAATCTAAAGAAACCAAACAACTAATTAACATGATAGAAACGGGGGCAGAGAAGTGTAGGATTAGGGTTTAGTAAATGTCAATAATGTCAAAAAAATAGAAGAAGGAAGGGAAGAAGACATACCTAAATGAAGGAGGAAAGGTAGCATCGCAGCTGACGGAGGCAAGCGGTGGCGGCGGTGAACAACAAAGGTAGCAACTCATAGGAGAGAAACAAGCTCTTCCATGGCAAAAACAAGCTCTAGGTGGACGCTCCTCGACGGCAACGATGCTGGAGTCGTGGAAAATGGTCAACAATGGCAAAACGACAGCAAATGATGGCAATGGGGGCTGACGATGAGAGAGAAAGAGAAAGGGGAGAGAAGTGAGGTTAATGATGTTGTAGAAATGGAAGGGAAGGGTTCGCAAATTTAAATTTAGGGGACCAGCTTGTGACCAAAACGGCGCATTTCATTTAATTACCTTACTGTTGGATTTTTTCCCCTAAATTTGACAGTAATGATAGTGCCAATTTTTCTTTCCCCCTCTAATTATTACCAGTGAATTTACCGTCGGAAACCGAATCCGACGATAACATTTTTACCCGATGAATTTATTGTCAGATCCGTCGGTAAATCCACTGTTAACTCCGATACAAAATCTGACAGTATTCAATATTTTTCTTGTAGTGTAATTGAACTGGACCCAATTAAACTTGATTTTAATTGGTTCAAACATTAATTTTAGGGTTGAAAAAAATAAACCAATTTGATTACCCGATTAAGTTTATATTAATTTAAAAAAATAAAATATAATAATATATATACATCTTTTTTATTTTTTTTTTACTATTGCATATTATCTACATACGTTTTTTTTATATTTTTTTTTAATTTTATTTTCCATCAAGTATCAGATTACACAAACTGATTCACACCAAAAAAAGATTACACAAACCGATTTAACCCAAGTTTAATCGATTCGAATTGATTTGAATTGGTTTGAATCCATTCACATAAAAAACTTTAAATTTAAACCAATCCAACCCGTAAACACTTCTATTTTTAAGCCGATGAAATGCACCACTACACCTAATTTTTCTACCATTTTCGTAGTATATAAATAGTTATTTTTTATCCCGAAAAATCGTATCAAAGTTTGATAGTCTTCGTGTAGGACCATCATTATTCACTCATGGGCCATTATTTTTTTAAATGCAAAAAAAATTAAACAAAAATAAAAAATTATAATAAAAAGAAATGATACTTTTTCTTTTTAAAGATGATCTTAGTGTCTTTTTTTTTAAAGGTAAAAATTTCATTAAATAAAACTTAAAAATTTGGGTCCACAGTGGACTCCATACAAAAATAATGATGGGATATCCGATAAAACTGATATGATATCACAAAAAAAAACTTTAAAAAAATGAAAGAAAAGAACTTTATGAGAGAGATTGGTATGATCTTCGAGGAGCTTCATTTTCACCCTCTTTCCATAATCGTCTTCCAACTTAATTGTTGTCCCCAAAATCTGCTGATCGCCAATTCTTTCTCTTTTAAAGATCAATTTATTCCTTGTTATCCACAATTGTCACAAAAGGTGAGCTAAAAATTGAATCTTCTTCCTCTCATTTTTGCTCCCTTCCAAATTTTCATTGAGCTTAAGCCACTATTTCTACATTTCAGCATCATCGTTCATGTTGGTAGGTGTCACACTAGAATTTTGCTAGGTCATCGTCACTTTTGGGCAGATCAGCAAACAATGCCAAAGTGATTTCTCCTCCTGGCCATATCTTAGACAGATTGAAAAAACCTCAGGTAACCTCTCATAGAGTTTTCTTCCAATCGATAATTCATTGTGAAATACCTTCGATAAAAAAACACTAATTTTTTGTGGGCATTTCAGATCCTACAAGGAGGACCAGAGTTTCTTTGACTTGCATTGATCTGGAAGTACCTCCAACGGTGGATGATAAAATTGATGAGCTACCTTATACCTCGAAGCAATAATGTACAGACCTTTCCTCTCTAGTAAACAGGTAGGTTTGTCTTTTTCCACTATAATTTATGTATGTAATATTGCTTAAAAATATTTGGGTTGAATTGTGCTATCACTGCTTGATAGTTCTATTCTTTGTGCTCTATCATTAATTGTTTAACCTATTCTACTTGTCGATAGCTGTTTGTTTGAACAATTGTAGCCAGTATTGAAAAATTTTTAATCCAAGTATCTGTCATAACATTTACTAAGTTACTCCTTCCTATCTTTCAAATAAGCCTTTTCGTTGTCACTTTCTTTTCCTCCAACAAGCTTCTTTACCCCCAAGAGGGGTTATTACCTAAGTCGGTTCTTAGAAAATTTGAATACCTAAAGTATTTGCTTTTGTATACTTTGAAAATTAGTGAATTAGGTTTGATCAGCAGCCTCCATGTATCATCCTATCACACAGATTCTTATGCTTAAGTCATAAAACTGACGTGGCGAGGTATTACGACCTCTAAAAGTAAAATCATATATATAATATAGGTGAAAAAGGATTTTTATCTAGGATCCTTTTGAAACAGAGTTAAAACAAAAGCGTTAAACGAAAAGGCGCATATCTCTCGACAAATAAGCATGATCGTAATTTGGATAAGTTAAGAACAAAGAGCTATAGTTACATAAGGGAAGATTTCCAAGGATACAGATAACAAAGCTTCTGACTCGGCTCGCGAAGTTAAAACCGGCCAGAGCATATATACATATATACAAGAGAATCCCCCAAAATACAATTTACAAAACCTATTTTTCTAAATCAACCTCTAAGAGGGACAAAGCATAATATACATATACATTGGAGATATAAGAGTATCTATATATGCATTAAAACCAAAATAAAGTCCCAAAACACAAAAGATCTTTGCTTTCAAAAGCTCCCAGTATGCCTCAATGAGGTGCCTCACGTCCTGTATCTGAAAATCACAAAATATGTATGGGGTGAGAAACAGAGGTTCTCAGCATGGTAACAGTGTCCACATAACTAACATATAAGGTTTCGGGAAAGCCAGAGGCAATCCTAGAACTTCTGACACTTGATTTAATCTTATAAAACACAACTAAACCAAAATCATTTAGGCAACTAACTAAGGATCTTCCTTCTAATCTAATACTCCCCTTTCCAACTCCTCCGAACCTCCCAACCGCCACTAAAATTATTTGTTTCAAACACAAATATTACATGCAAAGAAATCACAATTAGAATTCAGATACAACAGATAAATAGGTAGCAAGTAGTTTATGTGATCAGCTAGGCATTCCAAACAAAGCACACCAAACAAACACATAGATGCATATGATGCACGTCTATCCTATGGCTGATGAGTTTCATCTGTCAGTTATATAACCAACCTGACAAGTCCTGGTAGCTAACCACTGGATTGTCTCTCTGTCGTGCATCCCCAAATCTCAAATCATAATCATTCATAATCATATAACACACACCGGTGAATATCCACGGGGGCGAGCTCATCTGAAAAGGTATAAGTGTCCGGCCACACTTACGACATAGGGTCAGCAGAGTATCGAGTCTGAACTTGGAGCATGTGGTGGCAAACCACTGCTTTCACCCAGGAAAACTCGTATCTCAGATATTTAGAAGTCCAACAAATCACATAATCAATTAATATTCATATAGTCAATATCAACTATAATTCATTATTTAGCATAGCCATCAAGCTCATTATATGTACAGCACTTCCACCATCATCATCATCACTTTACCTCTTTCTTCATCAACAAGTTATCTTCTTCACAGCCCTAATTATACTCCACTACCCAAAATCCACCTACCCGGCTTTAAACAAGAATTACAAGGGTTTTGAAAGGCGGAGGAATGGTTTTAAAATTTGAACAAGCGTATTCGTAAATTCGTCGAAACGTAACTCTAACGGAAATAATGCTAAAGTGGTCAATGTATTTTACTGTTATGACAATATTATTAATGTATATATATAGGTGGAATTTTTAATTAATTAATCAAATTCCATCCGAACAATCCAACCCCCTAACCTTAACCTCCTTTCCAACACATTCTCACACTCTCTCACTCTAAAATGAACCAAAACAGCGTCTCAATCTTTCCACTCTCACAGAGTCGCTATCGCTAACATCATGTGGTCACGCATCTCCTTGTCGGATCCACTGCATCTACCAACTCCTGTGCCGTTTGTCACCAGTTTCTGTTTCGTGGTGGCTCGCTTCTCTCCATGCGGTCAAGCATAAGAACTGACACACACAGCAGCGGCGTCTCACATCAACCTCGTCTCCACGTCTCTCGCCAACAGTTGTGTCTCATTTCCCTACCGCCAGTCGCTGATCACAACTACTCATTGCTCATACAATATAAACGAGATAAGATACGTTTTGCGTTGAACATATCACATTTGCACACGTGATACATGAGAGAGGATGCACTACACGTATCTCGTTTACACTGTAAACAATGTAAATGAGATACACTTAAATTTAACTCGTTTACAATTTAAACGAGATACATAAAAAACTATATCATTTACACTCTAAACGAAATAGACTACAAGAAATTTCGACCAGGAATAAAAGGATCTGTAAGTATTAGTCTTCTCCACAAACATTTTACATCTTCTTCTCCATTCTTTCAATAAATCTAATAAAAGTATCTAGTGGTAGTGGATATATTGTTGTAAGTATATATCCAATTGTCATACGAGAAATAGTGACAATGGAGTTGTGTTCGAGTATGATAGTCCTATTCTCTTGCGCACTTGGAGACTAAGTTCTTTGTCTGAGTTACAGAAATCTGATATTGATGAGTCTCGGTACAAATGGGACAAAGGAGATTGAAAAGGTTAGATATAGGTTACTAGCACCGATGAAAAATCGAGTATTTTGGTTTTGTATTTTTTGACTCGATGGCGATGAGTATGCGCCTGATGTTTGATATCTACGGGAGAATCGTGGCTGAACAAGTGATGGGGCATTCTGTGGAGGTTGGTGATGTTGGTGGTGGTGGTTCTGGGCACTCGAATTTTGTCCAAGATGACCCACCTCTTGCACCACTCTCTCTGTACTGTGCTAGTCCAGTGGTATACATGGACGTGGACAGTGAGAAGTCGGATGAAGAGTATGTTGCCGATAGCAACAAAAATGGTTCTTTTGAGGATGATGATGAGCATAAGTTTGTACTAGAGACTCCTATTGATAGAATAGTTCAGTATTTTCTTCCTGCCCCAATATCAATTCCGAAGTTATCATTTGTACTCAACCACTATTATACATTGGATCTGGACCTGAGGCATGAGAAAACTCCATTTCCAATATAGGTGGAGACAATTACATTACAGACAGTGGTGTGGAGTTTTGCATTGGTCACAGATTCAAAAACAGAGAGGTTGTCATGTTAGGTGTGAAGAATTACATCATTTAAAGAAGTGTTGAGTACAGAGTCGTGGAGTTGGATCGATCAAAGTACCATGAGCATTGTAGGCAATATACAACAAGATATCCTTAGAGTCTCCGTGTTGTCCTCCGACCGAATCTCAGATATTGGTAAGCCATTATTCAATGTCTAAAGTATATTCTTGTTTATCATAATTATTTTGGAATGAATGTCTACCGATTCCATTTTAATCCTATGAGATGTCAGACTGGGCCAGTAGATTCAACAAGAAAATATGGTTACAACATTGTGATAGCGGTCGCAAGCTTGGGCACATTACAACAAAGCTCTCTGAGTGCCTGAAAGAAGTTTTGAAGGGTACGCGATATTTACCGATTTCATCTATTATTAGATGTATTTACGAGAGGCTATAGCAGTTGTTCGTCATAAAGGATAGGGAGACACAGACATAATTGACAACCGGTAATTAGTTTCCTCACTGGCTGCTAGCTGGTATTGAGAAAAATAGGGAGAAATCCCAAAGATGCGAGTAACACATCGCAATAGGAGGGCCTCAGTGTTTGAGTGCAGGCACATGTGACTGTGGTCCTTTCCAGACACTTCATTTCCTGTGTCGTCATGCACTTACTGCTTGTGCCACTGCAAGTGTCGAGTGGGAGAGATATGTTCATCCAGTGTATATATAAGAGGCAGTGTTCAAGGTGTATAAGGTAGAGTTCCCGCCGATACAAAATGAGAAGCTATCGTTTGTGTCCTAATCCCGCCATGCATAAGAAAGCTACTGGGAGACCAGTTTCTACGAGATTTCGTAATGAGATGGATGAGGTCGAGCGTGTAGAGAAAATGAGTGGGTTATACAAACAAATAGGCTATACTCGGAAAAGGTGCCCTTATCAGCCCACAGAGGATACCGAGTTGTGTTATGTATTTCATTATTGTAGTCGTGGGGTTTTATCTATCGGCTGTGTTAGCCACACCTATCAACCTGTGGACATATGCAATAATAACAAGCAATGCATCACTTGATGCAAAATAAAAGATAAAAAAAAATCCTAAATGGCCCCTGATAGTTATTTTGAAAGACAACAAGACTCGTAATAAAAAAATATTCTTTTTGCCCCTTGAACTTTATTTCTGTGAGACTGGTTAACCCTATTGTCAATATTCTCTCTCTGTATTAACAGAATAAGCTTACATAGCATGTTAAAATACTGTTGATTTATCCGTTAAAAACCAACTAAGATTAGAAAATTCTTTTTTGTTGGGAGTCTCGTTATCTTTTTGGGGTAATTATTAGTTTTTTTTGTTATTTTTTTCAAATATATTGACTAAATTTATTGTGTAAAACTAAGAAATATTAGTGATTTTTAAATTATTTTTACTTATAAAAATTAAATAGATGATATATTAATAATTAACGTGTTACAAAAGTATGTTCTGGAGAAAGATCATTGACAGAAGGACTAACTAGTCTCATAAAGTTAATTATCAATGGCCGAAATGGATATTTTTTCTTGGGAGACACGTAGTCCTTCGAAGAAATCATCAAGGATTGAGATGGATATTCACCTAAAATAAAATTAAATTACTATGAATGACAAGAGAAAAATCATATATAAAATGATATATCTCACGGTCATTGGAAACCTTGGAATCTACCTCTCAGATGGGCACCACTCTAAAAATCGATGATATATCCATGACACCAATAGTGGCATGCATCCAGCAATATCAATGGTAGATCGATGTGTTGTAGAGCATAATGAGTGGTACGCCCATGCAAGCACAGCGAATTCCCAAGACATACTGCGACCTCTCTCGAAGTCGGCCAATAATGGAAGACACCTGATATGGACCTGGTTGTTTGACTTATTTATTATCAGGTAACTCCCGATCAGCAACAGGATGTAACACTTTATGTACTGTCAAAGGATGACCGAATTTGTATCAGATGGCATATGATATATTCTGTCCCTAAGCTATGTCAGCTTCATGGAAAACGACTCCTTCCACCACCCCCTGCTGCTGAGTATGCGGAGACCTAGCACCGAGGAGCTCTTCTACCCACTCCCACGTCGGGTGTTGGTACCATATTTAGAAGTCACGCAAGCAGCCACCCACTGACTCTTCGTCGATGTATAATCCAAGGTGGTACGCAACATTGATGAGCGGATAATTTATACGCTTTTTGACATTGTTTTTAGTATGTTTTTAGTAGGATCTAGTTACTTTTAGGGATGTTTTTAATAGATTTTGTGTTAAATTCACATTTCTGGACTTTACTATGAGTTTGTGTGTTTTTCTGTGATTTCAGGTATTTTCTGGCTGAAATTGAGGGACTTGAGCAAAAATCAGATTCAGAGGTTGAAAAAGGACTGCTGATGCTGTTGGATTCTGACCTCCCTGCACTCAAAGTAGATTTTCTGGAGCTACAGAACTCGAAATGGCGCGCTTCCAATTGCGTTGGAAAGTAGACATCCAGGGCTTTCCAGAAATATATAATAGTCCATACTTTGGCCAAGAATTGACGACGTAAACTGGCGTTCAATGCCAGCCTTCTGCCCAAGTCTGGCGTCCAGCGCCAGAAAAGGATCCAAAACCAGAGTTGAACGCCCAAACTGGCACAGAAACTGGCGTTCAACTCCACAAATGGCCTCTGCACGTGCAACACTCAGGCTCAGCCCAAACACACACCAAGTGGGCCCCGGAAGTGAATTTATGCATCAATTACTTACTCATGTAAACCCTAGTAGCTAGTTTATTATAAATAGGACCTTTTACTATTGTATAAGGCATCTTTTGATCATCTTAGGATCTTAGGATCATCTTTGAACGCATTGTTCTTAGACTTTGGGGGTTAGCCATCTCGGCCATGCCTGGACCTTCACTTATGTATTTTCATACGGTAGAGTTTCTACACTCCATAGATTAAGGTGTGGAGCTCTGCTGTTCCTCAAAGGTTAATGCAAAGTACTACTGTTTTCTATTCAATTCTTCTTATTTCGCTTCTAAGATATCCATTCGCACCCAAGAACGTGATGAAGGTGATGATTATGTGTGACGCTCATTATCCTTCTCCCTTATGAACGCGTGCCTGACGAACACTTCTGTTCTACATGAATTAAGCTAGAATGAGTATCTCTTAGATCTCCTAACCAGAATCTTCATGGTGTAAGCTAGAATGATGGCGGCATTCAAGAGAATCCGGAAGGTCTAAACCTTGTCTGTGGTATTCTGAGTAGGATTCAATGATTGAATGACTGTGACGAGCTTCAAACTCGCAAGTGCTGGGCGTTAGTGACAGACGCAAAAGGAGGGTGAATCCTATTCCAGCATGATCGAGAACCGACAGATGAATAGCCGTGCCGTGACAGGGTGCGTGAGCATATTATTCACTGAGAGGAGGGGATGTAGCCACTGACAACGGTGATGCCCTTGCATACAGCCAGCCATGGAAAGGAGTAAGACAAATTGGATGAAGATAGCAAGAAAGCAGAGGTTCAGAGGAACGAAAAGCATCCCCATTCACTTATCTGAAATTCCTACCAATGATTTACATAAGTATCTCTATCCCTATTTTATCAATTAATATTCGAAAACTCCATGATTATTTTATATCCGCCTGACTGAGATTTGCAAGGTGACCATAGCTTGCTTCATACCAACAATCTCCGTGGGATTCGACCCTTACTCACGTAAGGTATTACTTGGACGACCCAGTGCACTTGCTGGTTAGTTGTATCGAAGTTGTGACAATTATGAATTAAGATCAGAGCACCAAGCTTTGGAGCCATTACCAGGATTTGTTCGAGCCTGGAGATCACAATTTCGTGCACCAAACATCCTGAAAAGTGATAGTGTACTCACCTCCAAGGCAGGTGAAAAGTGTGGGTCTCTAGATGCCAACGCTCCACGAATACAGTAATCAGAGTGTTGTCGAATACAAAGTCCCTGAGCTGCACCATGTCACCAAACCCAACCTCCCTCAAGTAAGGGAGAATGGCGTCCGATGGTGCGATAATGTGGCTAATTCACCTAGGGACTAGGGAGTAGTAAGTGAGGCTTCTGTTAAAATATAAAAGTGGTAAATACCAAATCGATACCCGAAAGGTTCTGCCGTTGACAATATGGTACCTGACTTTTGTTATTGACAAAATAGCCCCTGAAAAAATTTAAAATTTGACAAAATCATATATCAATGTATCAATGTATCATCTAGCAAAAACAAAAAAAAAATCATGAGTAATGTATGAATTTATAAGAATAACTAAAATTATTCGATAACTAAAGTAACAAATTAATTCTTAAAAATTTATATTTTTGACAAGTTAATTTTAAAAAAAGTTAATAAAACCTTCCACAATAATAAATATAAATAAATTAGTTTAGATTAAAATGTTTTACTCTAATAATAAAAGTTAATTTAAAAATAATATGTTTATATTTTTTATTATAAAACCTTTATTAATATTTTATTTTTTTTAAATTAATTTATCTAAAATAAAAATTCTTAGGAGTAATTCACCTTACTCTTATTCTAAATAAGTAAGGATTTAACAAAAAAAAAAAAAAAAAAAAAAGAAGAAAACATATTATTAATCTTGAGTGCGAGGGTATGGAAATGTAAAGGGAGAAGGGAGAAGGGAGTAGACAAAAACTTTGGTACCGTAGCAGAGCACATAGTGTGAGAACTCCTAAATGGTTGTTCTCATACTTGTACCAAAAATTGCACTCTACATGTTTGAATCTTTGCTCATCGATGATGTTATTGATTGCTTCAAATATAACAACTTCAAGGTTCCTTTGTTATTCTCTACAGCAGCTGCAGCAGCAACAACTTGTTCTCTCTTTGTCTTGTTTTCGCTCCGTCTTCACCTTCCACCTTCCACTCTCATCCTCTTACTCTTTGGTTGGTACCTCCTCCCCCTTCCTAATTGTTTTCATTTTCGTATTCAAGTTCATAATTTTATTTTGAATAAGTAGTCACTGCTTTTTGAATTATTGAAAAGTCTTATCTTTTACATATTCAGCACTGCAAGAGTACACATAAATTGTGATGATTGGGGTATTAAAAGTCAAATGAAATAAAAGATTTGATCCAATGAGATTAACCTAATGTCAAGTATAGCATTTGTAATTTTGGAATAGTGATGCTAATATTTGTTCAGCTAATTTAAAGTGTTCTTTGGGTTGCAATTGGTTTTGAAGAGAGAACAAGACAAGGCATTAAAAAGATAAAAATTAGTATTTTTGTATTTTGTTTGGTATAAACTAAATATAAAAAGAACAAAGTATAAAAGTCTAATTTACTCTCAGTTTTTTCACACAAAAACTTCAGAAAAAAAAATATAATAATAAAAAATGTAACTACAAAAAAATTAATAAAAAAATAAAAAAAATAAAAAAATAAGTTGTGTTTCTTATTAGTATTTTTATGTCTTTTTTGTCAAGAAAAATACAAAATACACTAAATCAGTATTTCAGAACACAATATCTGTCTTCATGTCTTCTACCAAAGATAATTTTGTGTCTTTGTGTCCTGTCTTAGTGGACACAGCAGGATACAAATAGTTTTCACATGTTATTATGGTCTTGGACTACCATTAGTTTAACATTCTTTTCATGAAAATCATACAATTAATTAGTCTAATTAGTGATGACTCTCTTTCCAATATAATTATATATCATTTCTGATCTCAATTCTCAATCAATCTATTGGAAAAAGAAATTGAATATAAAAAGAATTAATCAAATAGAGAAAATTAGAGAGAATTAAAAGGAAAAGAGATAATTCTTTTCATAGAATTCCAGAAAAAAAAAGATGCAAATTACTTAATTTTCCGTATTACATTTTTACTATCTCTATTTATAGTAAATGAAATTATTCTAATTAAGTCTTGGTCTATATTTTACTCGCAATATTACCTACCCCTTAACGACACCTTGTTGGAAAAATTATAAATCCTAATTACAATTAATAAAACGAATACATAAGCCTAAAAATAATATTTTCTATTTTATTTCTATTCTGCTGCTAAAAAAATAACAGTACTCCACCAGGATCCCATTAAAAAGTTTTTGGTCCAATCCAAAACCAATAAATGATATTTAATACATAAATCTGAATTTGGTCCCAAAAAGCTATAATCTTTAAAATTGAACTTGAATTTAATGGATCAGCCATTCTATTCTTCTTTTGGGCTTCAGAAAATAAGGTTTGGCCCAATGCAACCCCAAACACAGTTGACCTAGTTACCTTCTCCTCTCCTAAAACATCTCCAGCGGCTCCATGCTTTCTGCCATGGACTTCACAGTTGCCGGGAGAACCACCGGCGCCGCCACTGCGTCCAACCAACCGCCACCCTTCGTGTTGTGTCGTTTGTCTCCTATCATCCAACAAGGAGTTGCGTTCAATTTCTCCTCAGGCCAAAGAGAGACCCTCCTAACAGCCAAGAACCAACTGCCGCTCGCGGCCGTTCCACCCGTGACCGCCGCTTGCGAGTTCAGATGCGGTGGTTTGGTGGTGGCTTCCGTATCATCACCGCCCTTTCCCGAAGATCTGGGTTCGCCACCGTTGCTCCATCAATAAGGGTCGCAAACGTTCTCTACCTCCCTTTCACGGCAGCGTCGTCGTCCACGCTGCTTGCTACCACCTCGTCGTTCGTCGCGTTCTTTCTCGTAGCTGCTCCGCCTACTACCGCCCCTTCCGTGAACCAGCAACGCAGCATTGGCGTCGGTACCAGATCCAATAGATCCTCGTCCTCCACCTTCCTCTTCGCGACGGCGCCGTCCTCGGAGCCGCTTCTGGCTGTGAGTTCCCTATCGCCGCTGCCCCGAGTGGTGCCATCAGCATCCTCACTGTCAAACGCCATCGCAGTAGATAATTTTATATGTGCTTCTGAATCTTCTACTCGTTGAATTGCTTGTGTTGTAATATCATAAATTGGGATTGATGATGCTGGAACTGGACCTTGAAATTTTGATTGGATTTCTAGATTGGTGATTTAAAATTCGGCTTGCTCTATAGATTCTGTTCTTGTTGTTGCTCTGGCTGAACATGAAAATCAAAAGTGGTTGTTGTTGAGCAGTTTGTTGTTGAAGTCCCTGAAGAACCTGAACCTTGATTTGCAAATTATTTTTCATAAAATTTTGCCAAAGATAAAGCACAGAAAAGAGATTTTAGATTTTCAATGAGAACTTCTCTATGAATCTGGATCTGTAGCCCATTGATAAAGCAATGCAGCAAAATTTCATAATCACGCATATAAACACGATTTGGGTAAGCTGTGAATTTGTCGTAATACTCACTCAGTGGTAGTTTGGATGATGTTTGAATCCGTCAAACCATTCCAAAAATTAGATAGAGTGATCAATGAAAGCACCATTGTTAGAGAAAGAAATTGAATATAAAAAGAATTAACAAACAGAGAGAATTAAGAGGGAAAGAGATAATTCCCTTCATAGAATTCTAGAAAAGGAAAAGATGCAAATTACTTAATTCCCCCTATTACATTTTTACTATCTCTATTTATAGTAAATGAAATTATCCTAATTGGATCTTGGTCTATATTTTACTCGCAACACAATCTCTTTTGAATCTGTCTGATTTTAATCAGCAAAAGTTAATTCATTGGGAATTTTTAGTTTTTTTCAACAGCGGCATCTCCTGACAAAGAGATAGTAGCGGAGAAAGTCTTGAAGGAATTTCATCCCACAATTGAAAATGCGGCAGCATCAAGTGTCAAAGATTATGCTGCATATATTGATAAGATGTGCAAGATTGGAAATCTTTTCACTGTGAGACAAATGCTACAAGCTTTACAAGAAAGGAACATTTCTGTTCCCCCTAATGTGTATATTGTCTTGTTAGCAGAGGCAAGTCAGAAGAATGACATAGACCTTTCGTGTCAAGCCTTCAAGAAATTATTGCTGTCCTGTAAATCCCCAACTGCAGCTTCATGTCTTAGTTTTGGCCAGGCTTTCACAAAAGCCGATGGTTGTATTGAGCTACTCAGATTCATTGAAGAAGTATCAGAGATAACTTGTTCAAGTACATCATTTGTAAACAAGATCATTTTCGCCCTTGCCAAAAGTGGACAGAAGGATAAGGCCTTGGTGATATTTGATTATCTTAAGAGTCGTAACTGTAGTCTTGACTTGGTCACATATAATATTGTTCTAGATATATTGGGCCGTACAGGTCGTGTGGATGAAATGTTTGATGTGTTTGCAACCATGAAGGAAGCTGGTTTTGTCCCGGATACTGTTTCTTATAATTCTGTATTGAATGGCTTGCGGAAGGCTGGAAGAACAGACATGTGCATTGTGTATTTTAAGGAAATGAGTGAGAATGGCATCGAACCGGATTTGCTTACATATACTGCATTAATTGAGAATTTCGGCAGATCAGGAAATGCTGAGGAATCTTTGAAATGCTTCAGCGAGATGAAACTGAAGGGGATCCTCCCTTCAATATACATCTATCGATCGCTAATCAATAATTTAAACAAATCAGGAAAGGTTGAGTTGGCTAAAGAGCTTCTAGAGGAGATGAATTTGTCTTCTACTCGTCTAGCTGGTCCTGAAGATTTCAAGCATAAAAGAAGACGAAGAAACAGGCTGACCGAGGGTCCCGAAGTTCGTTAGTTATGTTGGTATGCTGTTCTCGGTCACTTCTTAGTTGTAATAGAATTGCCGTAGGAAGCTGACCCCCATGCATGTCTATGAGGTTGAATTATTGGATATGTGCAAAGGAAAGTGTAATATTGAATATTGATCAATTCATTTTGTTCTTTACTTATTGGAATGGTCAGCTAATTTGTTGAGGCACATAATGAATTCGCTTCTTCCAACACGTCTCGGATGAAACCAGTGCTTAATTGTTTAAGCATCCAGCATAAAAGCTAGAGTTGGCTTATATTTGAAGGAAGAAAAATATGAATAATGGCTAGCCTTATAATTATTTAACAGCTAGTATAGAAAAATAACCTTAGCTCTTTCTTTCTGGGATCACACTTTCTCTATACTATTTAACAAGTTTGGTTCAGTTGCAATTTCTAAAACCACTCAACCCTCTCAATCATTTTCTATAGGAAATTACTCTTGTCTAAACACTGTAATCCTGATCATCAGTCTAAGGATTCGTTATATATTACAAAAATACATTGTATAGCTGTTCTCAACAATGCTGGAGGTGGACCACCTAACATTCTTGGATAAACCTTCTTTTGCTCTTTTCACCAATAACATTACATGATTATGGAATGGAATTTGAAATAGCATAAAAGCGTGTGTTTTCTAAGACAGCTATTTGTTTTTGTTATAAAATTTGTGTGTGCCTGATCCATTTCTGTTTTCCAATTTTAGGAGGAAATATAGGGTTCGATAAAAAGGTATGGGAGGTTGTTGAATATAAAAAGGGTGAAACTCCATCAATTACTTTTAAATATCACAGTCATGATGGAGAGGAAGGCATTATTTATTCTTTCTTCCTCTCACTTTTGAGTGTATCAGTTATTCTGTCCTTTTGTTTCCCTTTATCTATTTATATTTTCATATTTTTTTTACTGCTATATAAGGTTATCCTGGGGATATTACCGTTATTGCAACTTACACGCTCATTTCCGGAACAACTATGAGGCTTGACATGGAAGGAGTACCAAAGGACAAGCCCACCATAATTAACTTAGCTCAGCATACCTATTGGAACTTGGCTGGCCACAACTCAGGAGACGTCCTTAACCATTCCATTCAGATATGGGGGAATCATGTAACCCCAGTCGATCAGAACACTGTGCCAACCGGCGAAATAATGCCAGTGAAGGGCATCCGTTTGATTTTACCACTGAGAGCAGAATAGACAACACCATTGGTCAGGTTGGAATGTGATACGACCACAACTATGTGCTTGATTGTGGTGACGAGAAAGCAGGTTTGAAACATGCTGCTAAAGTGAGAGATCCCTCAAGTTCAAGAGTGCTAAACTTGTGGACAAATGCCCCTGGCATGCAGTTTTACACGGCAAACTATGTCAATGGCGTTAACGGAAAAGGAGGCGCCGTATATGGAAAGCATGCAGGGCTGTGTTTGGAGACTCAGGGATTCCCTAATGCCATAAACCAGCCAGATTTCCCAACTGTTGTGGTTAGACCTGGTGAGAAGTACCAACATTCAATGATGTTTGAGTTTTCAATTGAGTAAAGTGATGATGTGGCATGGAACACCATTGTACCAACATTTCTGTTTCCATGCTTTGGTTTGGAACTTGAACAATGGTGTTTCTCACAATTGAGTAAAGTAAAATGTGTGTTTGTGTTTTACATAAATGTGTTGCCTTCTTTATGTTACAGTTTCAAGACTCTACCGTTCTAAGAATATCAACATAGAAAGAGTAAGTTGAGGCATAAATCTCAAAACACCTAAAATAAGTATGCAAGTTCAAATCTCAATCTCAACATACGAGATTTTGGAGGAAATGTAGTTCAGTATAAAGGAAAAACTATTCAAAGACCATTTACTCAAAAACAAAACATGACTCATTAACCGAATGAGAAGACAACCAGCATTGCCATCGACAATCACCTTGTACCAATTATGTTAATTTGGTTGGCTCCATATCTTAATGTAATAATTTGTTCTACGTATTTTTATCAAAATTATAATCCATACTAGTATCGTTTCCTTGCACTTCATTACTCCCAGACAGTCCGAAGATATTGTAACCAAGCATTCCACACCTCAATTTTCTTTTCCTCCCTTTTTCTTGTCTCTCATTGAGTCACTCAGTTCACCTTAGTTAATAACTCTATAGAAAAGTAAAACGAATATGTTGTCCAGAATTAGTGCTCCTTTGTTCTTTAACTGTGTTAGAAACAAGAGACTATATTGGAGAAAGGATTTGTATGTCTATTCAAATTGTATCGAATGATACAATATAGAAGGGTATTTATAGGGCTAAGAGAATCGTAATAATAAAGACGTAATATTCTATAATAAGTATTCAGATATACTAAATAATTCTAATTGATCCTAATTATATTCTAACATCCCCCCTCAAACTCAAGTGACAACTTGAGTTTGAAACATATTTAAAACAATGAAATAAATAGAAAAAAAAACTGCATAAATTGATAAAACGGGTGCAGACGGAACTGTCAGAAGGAAGCGCAGATGGAACTGCCGCTAGTCTGAAGGAAGCGCAGACGGAACTGCCGCTTGTCTGAAGGAAGCGCAGACGGAACTGCCGCTTGTCTGAAAGAAGCGCAGACGCAACTGCCGCTTGGAATTGCCAGAAAGAAACGCATACGGAACTGCCACAAGGAAACGCGCAGACAGAACTGCTACGGGAAAACGCAGATGGAACTGCCACGGGAGAACGCAGACGGAACTGCTACGGGAAAACGCAGACGGAACTACCACGGAAAAATGCAGACGGAACTGCCACAGGAGAACGCAGACGGAACTGCCACGGGAGAACGCAGACGGAACTGTCACGGGAGAACGAAAACTATATGATTTCTTCATGAGAATAGGTAAGCAGCGGATGACAATGGTGTTTGATCATTCAACTCGAAAAAAAATAGAAGACAGAGAAAATAGGCTAGTCGGTGAGGTGAAAAAGTTTCAAAGGAGTGACAAAATAGAAAGATGAATGACATAGAAAAAAATGCAAAAACTACGGTGATTTCACCTCAAGGAAAACAACCTATCCTCTTCAAGGAGGATACCATGGCTCTGATACCATACCATGTTAGAAACAAGAGACTATATTGGAGAAAGGATTTGTATGTCTATTATTGAGTTGTATTTAAGTTGTCTATTCAAGTTGTATAGAATGATACAATATAGAAGGGTATTTATAGGGCTAAGAGAATCGTAATAATAAAGACGTAATATTCTATAATAAGTATTCAGATATACTAAATAATTCTAATTGATCCTAATTATATTCTAACAAACTGCATGTAATAATTCATTAGTCAACGACAGACCCTTAAATGAAGTTTAGATTCGTGACAGATTAATTTTTGGCAGAAAGGATGATGCTGTTGTGTTTCAAAAGTGCTCCATAAACATTAAAAGTGGTACTATACATTTTGTATATAATATTACATGTTATTTCACACGTATCATTCCATCACCCAAATAAAATCTACCGTAGTTATATCAAACTCACGCCTATAATAGCCAAACAATAAATTTTTTGTAGCAATATAATCATTTTTTTTTTGGTAAACACTAGCTGCATATTCTTATACAATGTGACTAATTGGTGATTGATTTTTCATGTAAATATAACATAGTTGATTATGTTTAAAAATATATTTATTAGTATTTTTGTTCATAATAATATTATGAAATTGTAAGTTTTTAAAATAAATTATATGTCAATATTTAATTTTTATTATAAAATTTTAAAAATAAATAATATGTAAAACTCTTGTAATAAATATTAAAGATTTTTATCTAATGAACAAAAAATTAATGTATCACTGTGGCAAAACAGTAGCATGTGAATAAATAGTTGGAAAAGAGTAGCATTTTGATAAAAAAAAATTAAAAAATTGTGACACAGATTAAAAAGTTAAGAGAAATAGAGTGTGTGAAAAAAATATTTAATTAAAAAAATATTTTAATTAAAATGATATAGAATATTATGTGACATTATGATTATCAAATTGATAATATTTAATAAATTTTAATTTCAATTGCAATGAAAAAATTAATACGTTTTGATTATTACATTAATAATTATTAATTAATAATAATGTATAAGAGAGATCTATTCTATTATATAAAAATCGGATGTTTGCACTTAATGATGAAGCTGACGTGGCATGCTTCGGAGAGTATTTCCTGATTTAATTATTTTAACTCATTCAATACAATTTATTGCACTAACTTAATTATATCAACTAATTGATTTGATTAGATATTTAAATATTTCTTTTCTTAATATAATTTATTATAATTTATATTACTTAATTAATTATACTACATTAATTATAATTCGTTATATTAGTGAATTAGTCTTTTTATTTATAAAGTCTAAAATAAAATAAATAAATTATTATTTATTCTAATTAAATTTGTTTATATACTATATATGGATTAACGTCTATTCTGTTATAAAAAATCGGATTTCTATACTTAATGATGGAGTTGACGTTGCATGCTCTTGAGAGTGTTTCTCGATTTATTTCTTTTAACTCATTAAATATAATTTATTAAGAGATTAATTATATCAACTAATTAATTTGATTAGATATTTAAATACTACATAATTATTATAATTTATCTCAATTTGTTTTAATAGTATTTCTTAATTTATTTCTTTTAATATTCTGGTAGTATTTTTTAATTTATTAAACCAAATTAGGTATAAATTATGCATATTAATTAATTGATTTGATTAAATTATTAATAATTAAAATAATAAATCTATAAATAAAATAAGTAATTGAGATATTTTTAACTAATAATTAAATCAAATTAAATTATATGTATTGGGTCAAATTCAAATCATGTGAATTAAATGCTAAACTAAAATATGATAAATTCTTGCTTATTCAAATTAAATGCAATAAATATAAATTAATTTTTCTGGTCTTCTATATATAGACGGCCAAACAAAATGATAAGAATCATCATTTTTATCGCTCTTGCTATTTCAACTCTTCTTTTCTTTTTTTTTTTTTTCTTTATGTAAAATTTCTTTTATAGATAAATGAGAAGGTATGGATGAATAATATTTCGTTGATTGTTTGTTTACAACTTGAAAATGTCTCAATTTAAGCATTACCGTTGCTGATGAAATTGGATGACAATGTGCTCGGCATACTTGCGGCTTAAGAAATCAGGTCATGTGCTCGAGGTGCACCGATGCAAATTTTTGGAGCTGCCGACTGCCGCTGAATTCATTGTATAGCTGGAGCAAATTATGATATAGTGAAAAAATGTTTATGCATGCATGCTATTCTTCTTTATATATGTATCCCTCTGTTTTTACAATTCACATCTTTATATATTAGATTCTTTTTGACATTATTTAAATTTGATATTTTTTTCTATTTTTACGCTTTTAATAATTTTTTGTCTTAATATTTTATTCTCATCAATTTCTATATTTTATTTTAGGTTAATTTTGTAGTTCAAATATAATCATTTATGTCATTATTGAATATTATGAAATTGACCTGATATTAACAATAAATAATTCGAAAAAGGTATTTTTTTGGAACAATTCACCAAAATTTAAATTGTTACGTTAAACAGATGGTGATAAATATTTTTGTATTAAATCTCTTATAAAAGAAACTTATAGAAATGTTATGTTATATGATATAATTTGATTATATATCTTTTTTATCACCAATCTAAATTATTTGAATTGGCATACTATTTATTTTTAAATTAACTAAATATCTAAATATCTTATAATTTAATATAATTTAATTTATATAAATACATGACTTTTAATATTCATGTAATAAATTTATTATATATTTTAGGTAATTGTATATTTTAGGTAATTGTATATTTTTTGTTATTTTAAAAATTATTATATATTTTTAAAATTATTTAATTTCTTTTAATTTATTAACCCAAATTTATTGTGTGTACTAATTAATTAATTTGATTAATTTATTAGTCATTAAAATAATAAATCTATGAATAAAATAGTCAACTGAGATATTTTTAACTAATAATTAAATCAAATCAAATCAAATCATATATATTGAGCTAAATTCAAATCATGTGAATTATGGACCAAATTAAAATAAAATAATTTCTTACTTATTCAATACACTTTTTATATTTATAAATAAATTGTTGTCTACTTCAATATATGAAATTTTTATGAATTTTTTATTACCCAGTTCACTTTAACACAAATAAATTAATTTATAAAAATTTAAACTTGAACGCTTGCTATGATTAAACTCAAACTTTAATTTATTTTATCATATTATTATATAAATATTAAATTCTTTGATTAAACACTTATTTGATTACAAAATGATATTATATATTACTTTATATTGACAATTAAATTTCAGTTACTACACAAATATTATATTTTAGGTAATTGTATATTTTTTGTTATGTTAAAAATTATTATATAATTTTAAGATCATTTAGTTATGTTTATTTTTTTAAAAGTATTGTGTCATTATTGGAGAGTAACTAATGTTTGTGATAGTATAAAATTAAAAAATAAAAATATAAAATATTAATATACTGTGTTTTTGAAGTAAATATATGTAATTATAATTAATGATCATAATTAAAAGTCTTTATTTTATTTCAATTTGTTCAGGACATATTTATCTTAAATTTTATTTCTTTATTAATTAGTATTTCTTTGTACATTTAATTATCATTAATTTATATAAATCAAAATGTATAACTTAAAAAGATAGATACGTGTCTAAAAAATAAAAAAAAATATTTTTTTGTTAGTAAAAAATTTATGTCGCTTTAGTTTTTTTTTTTTTTTTTTGTTTTTGGCATCATATTACCATAAATTATAGGTAAATTATTAAATATAAATTAGATTTATTACTTATTACCCTAATTCAAATTCATTAAATTCGATTTATATGGAAATGTAAATGGAGACAACTAGGTAACGTTATTGGGTTTAGGGGATTCAGGTAATTTTAGGGTGACTTTGGTTTATCAACGTAAATTATCCTAATATGTGATATTAGTTATTTTTATATATAATAGAATAGATGACATATTTATGCATTGTTTAGATTAGAAGAATTTGTAGAGAAATAACATGCTGGAAAAGAAAATGGATGGAAAAATCAATTTTTCATTATTTGGTTCAACAAAAAAATTGAATGAAAAACATAAAAGTGTATATGGAGGTCACGTAAATTTTTTCTCTTCAAAGTTGCGAAGAAAACTGATTCAAAAGTGCAAACATGGATAAAAATATAGAGTTACCATTTGAATTATAATTTATATATAATATATAAAAACATTAATATAATTTTTCTCTATTATGATTTTTTCTCTTCTTACTTTTCCTTCCATTCAAGAAAAAAAAATTTTCTCTATTTTCTTTTCATTCATTTTTTTTTCATCTAAACAGCACACAAAAAAATATACTTTTCTTTTCATTTTCTTTCCTCTTATTTTTTATCTTATATCCAAACAATAGTTTAGTATTTATCCATTTATCTTTTATTAATATTGTTATAATAAAATACATGTAACTTTATAAAAATGATATAACCTAAACTTTGATTATATGAGAATTTATTGAGTGGCTAGAATAGCTCCATGTCACGAACCAATGAATGCTAGCAATAAAGATGATCACAAAAACAGCCGAAACGGGTATTTGCAGGGATTACTCGCGTTTTGGAGTTAGACGGGGACTCCTGAAATCCTCACGACCTGCCACGCGAAAATGGATGGACTAGGGGTGGCAAACGGGTCAAAACCTATCGAGCTGGTCGCATAACCCGCCAAAAAATGCGGGTTGGGCTGGAAATTTATGACCACCAAACTTAAAAATCCCGCCTACCCTGCACCGCCTAATCCACGGGATTTGGCGGGCTTCGGCGGGGCGGGGCAGGCTTTACCGCTGGGTCAAGCTTTTATTTTAGTAGAGTCATTTTTTTACAAATTTCTATGATGTTATTGATCTACAAGAGGATGAAGATGATAATTGAAGAAGTTTTAAGTTATATTTTGGATTATATTTTATGTTTGATTGATTATAAACTTGAAGATGTTTAATTATATATTTTGGATAATATTTTTTTTGCTTTGGGACCCTAACAATATATTTTAGTTGATCTTGCTTGCATTGAGGTCTTACTAGGCCCAAATATATCTTAAATTAATATCTTGAGTCATTATTATAGTAAATACTATACTATTTAATATTATAACACTTAGTATATGTAAAAGTTAGATATATTTGCAAGACATTTTTTAATTCAAATTAAAAAAAAATTAATTATCTCTTTTTTAGTTTTAAATATTATTTTCTAATGTAACAAAAAAGTGAAAATAACAATAATCACTCACATAATTAAAATTGAGAATCTTAATATATACATGACACTATATATATCAAGGATTATTATATATGATATATATTTTTTTTTCTTTTCTGTAATGACTATTTATATAATTTATTGAACAATTTTAATTTTTCATCTTAACATTTAATAAATTTAACATACAAAATAAATAACTTAAATTATCATCTAGGATAATAAATATAATAGTGCAAATATTTATTTATTTATTAGTAGTGAAAAAATATGTAAATAATATAAATTAACATTTTTTTAGTATAAAAGCAATAATAAATATTATTAATTAAGTTAATTACATAATTAAAAACTTATGAAGAATTTCTTATATAATAATAAAAAATAAGATTATTATTTTCACATATTACAAAGTTTATAAAAAAAAATTTGGATAATAAATCAATTCTCAATAGGTTATACATTAATTCTGTCAAAAAAAATAATCAATACATTGGATATTATTATTTACGTACTAATATATATATATATATATATATATATATATATATATATATATATATTATCGATTATTAAGTTTATAATTAATTTTTAATCCAATTTTTGGTAATTAAAATTTAAATGATTAAAATTATTAAATGATGAATATTTTGCATCTAACTAATTTATTTTTTATTGAAATTAAAAAAATGATGAGTTGTTAATCAATTCTAAATTTAAATTTAAATTTGAGTAAGAAAATAAAAAAATATTTTAAATTTTATCTTACTAACCAAAATTAATTTTAAGATAAGAAATTACTTTGTACATCATATATATTGTAAGATAGTATGGTCATTTGCTATTTTTTAATGATAAATATTGTCAAATAAAATGGTGTAAAAAATTAGAAGAGAATGTATTTACAAGTTTAGAAAATACTAATTTATTTTTCAATAGAATAAATTATATATTGAATAACAAAAGTTGTTATTGGTTTCTTTTCACACTAACTAATACTCAACGATGGTGTTTCGATACACCATATTACCAAAAAACATTAATCGATCTAATAACTTTTGTAATGACATAAGTTTATGAATTTGAAAATTTAAAAATTATTTCATAAAATGTGAAGTTTTAACAAGTAACAATGTTGATCATATTATTTTGATTTCAAGAATGAATACGATAGCAATAAATAAAATTGTCCCAAGTAAATTTCAACAAAAAACAAAAATTTATAAGTATTTCTATTAATGAAAAATTAATCTATTTTAAAGACAAATGCACTTTTTTTCTATGGATTTCCTAACTTGGCAAGTTGAGAATTAATCCACCACATACTGATGCTCTATTTATTAAGGGTATGTCGCTAACTAATGGATTGTGATACACACAAGGTGAGATTCAAACTCCAAATACTTGCTTAACCGAGCAAATGAGATGACCATTCAATAAATTTAAATTGATTAAAATAAATATTAATTATTTTTAATATTTTTAAGTTGTAAAATATTTATAATAATAATTACTATGTATATTTTTATTTAAATTTTAATAAAAAATTTTATATAATTTTATGTATTATCCCGTGTAGGACACGGGAACATACACTAGTTGAATAAGTAAAAAGAAGAAATATAAAAAAGGAAAGAAAAAAAAGAGAGGTCTTCTTAATTTTGGAGTAAAAAATTTTAATTCAATTACAATAAAAAAAAGTATTATGTAACACATTTTAATTATAAAGTTAGTAATATATAATATATTTCTTTCGAGTTATATGTGTGAGCTGATTGAATGTATCACAGCGGTTATAAAACAAGAGCCAAATTAGTTGGAGATTCTATATTAGTATATACACTACTTTGCCATTAAATTGTTATTGATATGTCATGTTAGATGTAGACAGAGACACCAAGAGGGAAAAAAATTGCATATTTATTAGTAATATATTAAAATAGAGTTAAAAGTAGCTTTTAGATGTATGATTAATTTTTTAATTTTTTAATATTATATCACGTTAGTTTAAGGAATTTTTTATTTTTATAAATTAAATAAATATAATAATTACTAAAATAAATATTTTTTACTTATCTCGTTTACACTGTAAACGAAATAATTTTACATGTATTTCGTTTTTTTTTTAAGTACAGCAAGCTCAACACATATAAGTGGAACAAAACATACAAACATAAAAACAATAAAAACAGATAAACCAATCTCCTGACATCTCTGGCATTGCCCTTAACCACCAAAAGGATTCCCGCCATTCCACTCAGTGTAAGTGGACAACGTCCTTGTTTGAATGATGTTAATGCTTACTCTTTGATGATTAAAAATTCTGGCATTACGTTCCAACCAGACGTTCCAAATCACTGCAAAGAATGCCGTCATCCACATCTTCTGCCCTTGTCGTCTGTTGGGCATGGCACCCCAACTCTCAAACAGCTCTTTAAGGGTTCCAGGAATAACCCACTCCCTACCCAAGGACCGCAACCAAAAGCACCACAGTTGCCATGTTACCTCACACAGAAGGAATAAGTGCTCAACAGATTCTACCCCTTTGTTACACAAGACACAAATATTATCACCATTAGTAACAACTCCTAGTCTAATCAACCTTTCCTTAGTCTTAACTCTACCAACTAGCACAAACTATTCAAAAAGCTCAATTCTTAGGGGTACCCAGCCTCTCCAGATTGCACTTGTGAAGCTATAGCTCGTGATCTCATTTGGCAGCGTCTCCGATTGTATGACCTGCATAAAGGATTTCGTAGAAAAGATACCTTTATTATCAAACTTCCACACAACGTTATCCTCGCTCTCAGATGACAGCTTCACTGGCCCTAACCGCTCATGTAGCTGATGGACAAGTTCCAGTTCCCATTGGAATAACTCCCTCCTCCATTGGAAGTTCCAGATCCACTCCATCCCATCCCAAAACCCACAGTCCCCAATGACAGCCCGTTGTTGGCCTGATATAGAGAAGAGTCTTGGAAATCTCTCTTTCAGAGGACCACCCTGAACCCAGTTATCTTCCCAAAATCAAGTTTTCCTACCACTGCCTACCTCCATCGCCAGTCCACTAACCATTTTTTCTCGGACCTTTTGCTCTTTGACATTCAGCTGACATATGTCTTTCCAAGGCCCCCTTTTACCGGTAAAGACTGAGTTGCTAACATGACAGTAGGATTCAACTTGTTACAAGAGCAAACAATCTTCTTCCACAGCGGGCAATCCTCCTTTGAAAAACGCCACCACCACTTAAACAAAAGTGCGGTGTTCCGAAGAACGGCATCCCCAACCCCCAAGCCCCCAACCTTCTTTGGAGCCTGGACCAGCTCCCACTTAACCATCGGCATACCATTGGTTTCGTCCTCCTTGCACCACAGAAAGTTCCTTTGCAATGCAATCAGCTTGTCCGCCACCGCCTGCGGCATCTTATGCAAACTCAGGTAATACATGGGTAGGCTATTAAGTACTGATTTGATGAGGACAAGCTTCCCTGCTTTATTCAACGCCTTCGCTTTCCATAAACTGAGCTTCTTTTTCACCTTATCTATAATTGGTTTCCACATCTTCACCAGGCGCGGATTTGCCCCTAAGAAAATCCCAAGGTATCTAACCGGTAGATCAGCTTGCTGGCACCCCAGTAGGCCACACGCCTGGTCAATCCACTCTTGCTTGCAGTTCACTGAGATCAAGTTTGACTTATCAAAATTAATGCTCAGCCCATACATCAGCTCAAAACTCCGCAGCAGCCTCTTGTAATTCACGATTGTTTCCATCTCTGGCGGGCAGAACAATATTGTGTCATATGCAAATTGAAGATGTGACAGTTCAATATGATCTCCTCCTACCAACAGTGGAGCAATCTGCCCGTTCCTGATGGCTACCCCCAACATCCGATACAGAACATCCACCACAAGTACAAACAGCAGTGGAGAAAGTGGGTCTCCTTGTCTTAGTCCCCTTTCTATCTTGAACGGCTTGGAAGGTGTCCCATTTACCAGGACGGACATAGTAGCTGTAGTAACACACTCTTTCACCCAATTCCTCCACCGTAGGCTGAATCCCATCTTCTGTAGCACAATATCTACAAAACTCCATCTCACTCTATCATAAGCCTTCTGAAAATCCAGCTTGATAATAGCCACTTTCTTTTTCCGTGTCTAAACCCAATGAACTGTCTCACAGGCTATGAGTGCGCCATCATGAATCTTCCTACCTTTTACAAATGCTGTCTGAGTCTCACCCACCAACCCTGGCATAACAGACCTCATCCTCCTCACCAACACCTTGGAAATCACTTTATACACACACCCTACCATACTAATCGGCCGGAAGCCCTTCACCTCCTTTGCACCCTCCAACTTCGGTGCTAGTATCACCCAAGTTACATTCGAATCCGTTGGTAACTTAGCACTTTGGAAGAATCCTAGTACTGTCGCAATGAATTCCGGACCAATGTCCTCCCAGCATTTTTTGATGAAGTTCAAGTTATACCCATCACTCCCTGGCACTTTCGATGAACCGCAATCCCACACTGCCTCCTTGATTTCATCCTCCGATGGCAATACCTCCAATGCTTCAGCCTCCTCTCTAGTAATCTGGTTAACCAACCCATCCCTGACACCAATCCTTGGAACATATTCCTGCCGATATAGATCTTTGTAAAATCCCCTAATTGCACCTTTAATCCTGGCCTGATTCCGCACAAGTCTTCCATTGATCATCAGAGCATCAATCCTGTTATTTCTTCTTCTGGCCGAGGCAATGTGATGGAAGTACCTAGTATTCTTATCCATGTTAGCCGCATGCTGGGACCGAGACATCTGCTTCCAGTGGATTTCCTTCCTGATGTACCATTTTTCACAAAAACTCACCAGCGCCTTCCTTCTCGCCTCTGTTGTACCATCATAGATCTCATTGCTAACTAAATTGTCCAGTCTTGTGATCTCCTCTGCACACCTCATCAGTCTCTTATCCGTGTCTCTAAATGTATCCTTGTGCCATTGCCGCAGAAGACCTGTTAAAGCCTTCAGTTTACACATGAACTGAGCATCACCCAAGCTTCTCCATTCAGGTTTCACCATACTCAGAAAACCCTCATGCGTAAACCAGGAATCCAGGCTTCTGAACGGTCTAGGGCCCCCTTCAAACCTTGTCCCTTCCACAATTAACGGGCAGTGATCAGACAACCCCCGCGGACCACCTTTTAGCCGAATATCCGGGAACTTCTCCATCCATTCTACATTGACCAGAACCCTATCAATCCGACTACAGGACCGACCTCAAAACCATGTGTATTTTCTATCAGTAAGAGGTAAATCCAACAGCTGCATGTCCTCCACCCAGCTCTTAAACTCTTCCGATGTTGCCGGCACACTATTCACCCCTTTGCGATCCTCAGCTTGTAAAATTTCATTAAAGTCCTCAAAGAAACAAAATGGTACCTGACACAAACCCGCAACATAGCTGAGCTCTTCCCACACCCCCCGCTTCTCCTCCCTCCCATGGGCTCCGTACACCAAACAAAAAGCATAATGAAAATTGGTCTTGGTTAATGTGCCATCAACGCACAACCACTGCTCACCTTTATGACAATTCTGTACTTTGAACACTACATCATCCTACATCAATAATAGACCCCCAGCCATCCCTACAGACTCCACAAACTCCCACCCAACAGAACTATGACCCCACAGTTGGGCAGCATCATACTTAGTAAGCACTTCTCTTTTTGTTTCTAGCAATCAAAACATGTTCAAATTATACTTCTTCTTCAACGATTTCACCATACTTAGCTTTCCGTCTCCCCTCAACCCCCTAATATTCCAACAGCTGACAATCATTTAATCCATTTTTTACTCACTTTAGGTTTACTCTTCGGCCGACTCCTTTTTGCTTTTTCCTTTTGCTTCGCCAACCTTTTCTTTGCCTCTATTTCCTCGTTTTGTGCTTGCAGAATTCTCATAATATCGTCCTCCTCATCATACAAAAAAGCTCCCAATTCTACTGCCAGAGCCCAGGTTGCTTCATTTTCCTGCCGCTATTTTTCCTGCTTCTCCCTGTCTTCAGCACCCCCGGAACACTGCCCTGTTTCCAATTCAGCCCCCACTACTTCCCCGAACATTTCCTCACCGTTAGCCACACACTGGATGTCGTCCACTGCTGTGCGGTATGCTGCCGAGAACCTCTCCTCCCCGGTTACCCGGTCCAGGCTTGACAGGGATTCAGCACAAGGAAGCCTGCCCGTCCTCCTTCCTGCCTTGGCCGCCTGTTTCTGCCGCCAACCTGCACTTCGGGCGTTCAGTCCTCCCCTCCCCAACCCCACCATATCGCAGCCCACTCCCTCCTCCGCGCTCAGATCTGTGTCCTCCAGATCTGCCACCAAGTTCCAAGTCCCCGCCTCCAAAGCCAACCTGCCGGCGGTCGCAATTCCCCTGGCGGCGTCAGCTTTCGCGTGGAACCCTTGCCAGCCACGCAGTCCGCTCATGGGCGCCCTTCCAGCATTTGCAGATCACCCGCTGCGTTATTTCCCTCAACAAATGGAGCTCCATACACTCGGTCATCCCTCCTCCCACCCTGTTCCAGCCCACTATCCGCCCAACTGTCCCTATTCCTTGCCCAATTACCTCTCAGCCCATTTTCTTCAAGAGTGGCTGATAAACCACTATTTTATGGTTTATCTTGTGATCAATTGAGTGGATTTTATCAACTCTTTACCCACTTATTCATACTATTTGCATGAGTTTACATTCTCCTTCCTGATTTTGTGCTATAATTGAAAACATGTTTCTTTGATCTTAATTTAGCTAATTTTAAATCCTCTCTTATTACCATTCAATGCCTTGATATGTGTGTTAAGTGTTTTTAGAGATTACAGGACAGGAATGGCTTGGAGGATGGAAAGGAAGCATGCAAAAGTGGAAGGAATACAAGAAGTTGAAGGAACTGTAAAGCTGTCCGGCCTGACCTCTTCGCACTCAAACAGTCATAACTTGAGCTACAGAGGTCCAAATGAGATGATTTCAGTTGCGTTGGAAAGCTAACGTTCGGGGCTTCGATTTGATATATAATTTGCTATAGCTTCCTTGACGCCAGGTGACGCGAACACGTAAATCACGCGAACGCGTGACCTGGCAAAAGTGCAATCCGCGCAAACGCGTAGACGACGCCTCCGTGTCACTTTGCCGCGACCTGAACGTAACAGAAATCGCTGGGGGCAATTTTTGGGCTGTTTTTGACCCAGTTTTCAGCCTGGAAAATACAGATTAGAGGCTATAAAGTGGGGGAATGCATCCATTCATGATACAACAGGTCGATCATGCTTTCATAATTCATAATTTTAGGATTAGATGTAGTTTTTATAGAGAGAGGTTTTCTCCTCTCTCTTAGGATTTAGTTTTAGGATTTAGGATTATTTCTTCTTCATCACAGGTTCAATGTTCTTTTAATTTAGTTTCTCTTCTACTTTTATTTATTCTAGTACTTTGGTTTACTTATTTTTCTTATTAATTCTCTTCTTTTCCAAATTGGCTTATGAACCATTCATGTTAGGATTTTCTTTATTTGATATAAATTGAGGTATTTCAAATTTATGATTCTTATTTAGCTTTTTTTATATTCTTGGCTTTAATTGATTAACTGGAGGCTCTTGAGTTATTAAACTTATCGTGATTGTTGATTAATTTCTCTAATTAACTGGAATTCCACTAACTCTAGTCTTTCCTTAGGAGTTGGCTAAGACTTGGGAATCTAACTAATTAGTCCACTTGACTTTCCTTTGCTTTAGGTTAACTAAGTGGGGTTAAACTCAATTCTCATAAGAATAACTAGGATAGGACTTCCGAATTTTCATACTTTGCCAAGAGTTTATTTTATAGTTATTTATTTATTTTACTTGTCATTTAAATTACTTGTTCCTTACTTTCAAAACCCCCAATTTACAAAACTCATAACCAATAATGAGAACATACCTCCCTGCAATTCCTTGAGAAGACGACCCGATGTTTGAATACTTCGGTTATTAATTTTTAAGGGGTTTGTTACTTGTGACAACCAAAACGTTTGTAAGAAAGGAATTCTTGTCGGTCTAGAAGCTATACTTACAACGGAAACTTATTTGTGAAAATTCTAGATCGCGCGAGAATTTCGTTCTTCAAAATGGCGCCGTTGCCGTGGAATTGCAAACGTGTGCCTTATTATTGGTTATTGTAAATATTTGCTTTTTGCTTATTTATTTGTTTTTATTTTTGTTTTTATTTTTGCTTTTTCATAAATTAAGAGATTATTGGTTTTTATTTAGTTATTAAATTTTTTTTTCAAAAATTTGTTCTTCGTGTTCATCTTGATCTTCAAGTTGTTCTTAGTTGTTTTCTTCGTTTTGATCTAAAAATTTTAAGTTTGATGTCATTTTATTATTTTCTCTTTCCTCATTAAATTCAAAAATATCTTTTCTCTTTATTTTAATTAGATTTTCGAATTTTCTTTTTAAAAATTCAGATTTTTATTTTAAAACTTTTTTATCTTATCTTATCTTAGTTTTAAATTTCAAAATTCAAATATTTTTCAAAAATCATATCTTTTTCAAAATCTTATCTTATCTTATTTCAAAAATCAAATTTCAAATTTCAATATTTAACCCACGCGAACGTGTCACCCAGATTTTGGCAAAATGCATTTAAAACAGAGAGTTGCGCGAACGCGAGGCTGCACTCGCGCCAATCGCACAAATCAGGCCACGCGATCGCGTGACCCACGCGTTCGCATCACCTGACCTTATCGCGCACCACGCGACCGCGTCACTCACCCGTTCGCGTCGCCCGCGCAGCACAGCTTATCCAAATCAGCGCAAAAAATCTCATCTTTTCTTCCCCAATCCTAATTTTTCCCCCTCCTTTCTTGCTTACTTCTTCTTCCTTTCTTTCCCTTCTCATTTTTCTTATCTTTCATTTTATTTTACTTAATTTAATTACATATTTCATTCATTGCATCTTAATTTTGCGCATATTTTTTATTTTTTTTTCTAAAATTATTATTTTTTTCATTGGTGTTAAAATTTTCTCATTCAACTGTTACATCTTTTTGAATTATTCTGGTGCTTCATGACTTGTTTTATTCTAATTGGGTATTATTATTCATAAGTCAATGCTAATTTTTATAATACTGATATTCCTTTTGCATTGATATGCACTTACACTATTTCGCATTACCCACACCCTCTTCCATTGTTGCAATTCTTGCACTATTGATATGCCGTATGCTTCTACTGTTTTCTCACTGCATGTTGTAGCTACCATGTAATTGAGACCTTTATTATTTGGCATTACCAACCCATATTTTATTTATTATCTTTATTTCTGGGTTACTTTTTCCCCTTTTCCTCTTCTTTCAGGATGGCCACCGAGAAAGGAAAAAGGAAGAACTTCTATATGGGGGGACATGCAAGTCAATCTGCACAATCTATAGAAAAAGGCATCAGTTGGAGCAGCCCATCCACTTGTACATCTTAGCATGCATCGAGGACGGTGCAACCTTTAAGTGTGGGGAGGTCGATACCGATCTCCATGGGTTAGCTATTTTCTTCTTTCCAACACCATTGTTTTATTTTCTTTGTTTGTTCATTATTGCATTTGCATGTTTAATTGCATGTTTGTTTGATTTTATGCATTTAGCTACTGCTTGGTTAAAGTAATGAGTTTCTTCTAAGACTCTATTTTTGAAAAAATTTCACTAATTTAAATCAAAATTTTTGTGTTAAATTTGTTTGAAGTTGTATTTGGAACATAGTTTAAAAAGTTAAGAACACACAACCCGTGAGATTTTGAGCTTATTTATATGGTTACATTATTTAACCATAAATATTTTATTCTTGTGTGTTTACTTCTCTATGATTGTAATCTTTATTTTGTTTCATCCTATATGTCCAATGTTTAATGTGTTACATGCTTGCATATGATTGAGGCCATTGTTTGATTTTAGCTCACTTATCCCAAATAAGCTTACCCTTTAAATCACCCTTGTCAGCCACTTTGAGCCTTTTAATCCCCATTTGTTTTGTATTTTACCACATCACTAGCCTTAAGCAGAAAAACAATTAAATATCCCAATTGAATCTTTGGTTAGCTTAAGATAGGGATTGTGTAACAATTAAGTGTAGGAAAACTGTGAGAACATGGGTTAATAAGAGAATGTGTTACGTTTTTACTTTGATAAAATATTGGAAATTTGGGTACCTACTCATGTGAGACTAGAAAAATCAAAAATCCATGTGCATTGATAAGCTATGTTTATTTTCATGTTAAAAAAAATCCAAAAAAAAAATCCAAAAAATATTCAATAAATAAGTAAATAAATAAGGGGACAAAATTACCCCAATACTAAGTTTAATAATAAAAGATCAATGCACATGTGATAAATTAAAAAGAAAAGTTGATACATGAGTATGTGATGCAAAAGTAGAAATTTTGGGTAGCTAGGCATGATTCTAGAGTTATATAGAGTGTATGTATGTTAGGTGAGAGCTTGGTTAGTCAAAGATTCAATTTATAGCTCACTTAGCCATATATATACCTTTACCCTTACCTTAACCCCATTACAACCTTGAAAAAGACCTCATGATATTTGCATTGGTACATTAAATAATGTTGATTGGTTAGGTGAAGAACAAAAGTTTAGAAAGCATGATTAGAGAAGAGTAGAGTGATTACCCTATACACTTGAGAGACTAGAGTGCATATACATTATCAGTGAGGATTTAGTGCTTAATTCTATGTTCCCTGCTTTCATGAGCTATCTTCTTACAAGTTTACTTGTCTTTATTTTATATGATTTTAATAAGTGAAATTTGAATTATTTTTGTCTTGGATAACTTATTTACTTTTAACCAAGTAGGTAGAAATATTTTGCGTGTAGTTGCATTCATATAGATAGGTTGCATTTTATATTAATCTACCAGTCCTCTTCATCTTTATAGCTTCTCTTGAGCTTAGCATGAGGACATGCTAATGTTTAAGTGTGGGGAGGTTGATAAACCACTATTTTATGGTTTATCTTGTGCTCAATTGAGTGGATTTTATCAACTCTTTACCCACTTATTCATACTATTTGCATGAGTTTACATTCTCCTTCCTGATTTTGTACTATGATTGAAATCATGTTTCTTTGATCTTAATTTAGCTAATTTTAAATCCTCTCTTATTACCATTCGATGCCTTGATATGTGTGTTAAGTGTTTTCAGATATTACAGGGCAGGAATGGCTTGGAGGATAGAAAGGAAGCATGCAAAAGTGGAAGGAATACAAGAAGTTGAAGGAACTGCAAAGCTGTCCGGCCTGACCTCTTCGCACTCAAACGGTCATAACTTAAGCTACAAAGGTCCAAATGAGATGGTTTCAGTTGCGTTGGAAAGCTAATGTCTGGGGCTTCGATTTGATATATAATTTTTCATAGCTGCCCCGACGCCAAACGACGCAAATGCGTAGATCACATGGATGCGTGACCTGGCAAAAGTGCAATCCGCGCAAACGCGTGTACGACACCTCTGCGTCACTTTGCCGCGACCTGAACGTAACAGAAATCGCTGGGGGGTGATTTCTGGGCTGTTTTTGACCCAGTTTTCAGCCCGGAAAACACAGATTAGAGACTATAAAGTGGGGGAATGCATCCATTCATGATACAACAGGTCGATCATGCTTTCATAATTCATAATTTTAGGATTAGATGTAGTTTTTAGAGAGAGAGAAGTTCTCTCCTCTCTCTTAGGATTTAGGATTATTTCTTCTTCATCACAGGTTCAATGTTCTTTTAATTTAGTTTCTCTTCTACTTTTATTTATTCTAGTACTTTGGTTTACTTATTTTTCTTATTGATTTTCTTCTTTTCCAAATTGGCTTATGAACCATTCATGTTAGGATTTTCTTTATTTGATATAAATTGAGGTATTTCAAATTTATGATTCTTATTTAGCTTTTTTTATATTCTTGGCTTTAATTGATTAACTGGAGGCTCTTGAGTTATTAAACTTATCGTGATTGTTGATTAATTCCTCTAATTGACTGGAATTCCACTAACTCTAGTCTTTCCTTAAGAGTTGGCTAGGACTTGGGAATCTAACTAATTAGTCCACTTGACTTTCCTTTGCTTTAGGTTAACTAAGTGGGGTTAAACTCAATTCTCATAAGAATAACTAGGATAGGACTTCCGAATTTTCATATTTTGCCAAGAGTTTATTTTATAGTTATTTATTTATTTTACTTGTCATTTAAATTACTTGTTCCTTACTTTCAAAACCCCAATTTACAAAACTCATAACCAATAATAAGAACATACCTCCCTGCAATTCCTTGAGAAGACGACCCGAGGTTTGAATACTTCGGTTATCAATTTTTAAGGGGTTTGTTACTTGTGACAACCAAAACGTTTGTAAGAAAGGAATTCTTGTCGGTCTAGAAGCTATACTTACAACGGAAACTTATTTGTGAAAATTCTAGATCGCACGAGAATTTCGTTCTTCAGTGGCTATTGGGCCACGGGACCCCAAGCCCAACTCATCCCTCCCCACTTTACTCCATCTATCATGGGAACACCACAAACGGCCCATATCATAGATAGCACATTGACTAACTTCTCTTCCCTCTGTACCACACACCTCTATAACCGTTCTCTCAGACTCCTCTTCCGTATTCATCTCAAGTCCCTTAGAAACCGCACCTCCTTCCTCCTTGGTACAGCTAATTGAATTTAGTACCTTCTTCCCCTTTTTGAATTCAAATAATCAACGTTAACATCATTTAACAGCACATCTTGAATTACTAATATGTCATTGTCTTTATCAGCCTCCATTACACCGCCTTGAATCAAATCCGCCGCCAGATCCCACTGCACCGCCACCGTCGGCAGGCCCTTACCATGGGTGCCAGAAATTCCGTTCGCAGCACAGGACATGGTACTCCCCCCCCCCCCCCACAAGCCTCCGATCCCCCCTCCTTCACGAAAACTTCATATACCGCATTCTCAACCGAGATATGAACCCACTCTCGTATTATGTCAAACACCCGTGTCTCCACTTGGACCCTTCCAGTTCGAAACGACACACCTTCCTCTACCGGTACGTCACACTGAAGCACCTCACCCCATTGTCGTGCTTCTGTTCTAATCGTCTCCGGAGACCAAACATGCAGAGGAATTCCATAGCACTCCAACTACACTCTTCGAGTGTCACAGCGGTCCGCCTCCTCCCAACGCCACACTCTATGAAAGACATGCAGCAAAGTATTCAGTCTGAAAGTAAATGCCTCGTCCGCATGTTGCACAGTATCAAAGGTTAGCAACACTTTGCATGCCCCAATCTCCCTGATGTCCACAATGTGTGGCATATTCGTACACACCATGTTCTTCAAAGATTTTGGATCCAAAGGCTTCAAGGTTAACCCCACCAAGCTCCTCCTCAACCAACTCATATTTGCCTCGACGATGGCCACCTCAATTCTTTTCGTACCTCCATTACCCGAATAGGTTTCCAGTTGCTTACTCCCTGGCTGTTGCTCTACTAATGGGGCAGGAGCTACCTCTTTCCCCCTACGAGAGTCCTCTGGCCCTCTTCCTTGCTTGCTCCCCGAGTCCATATTCCCCAGTCGTGCCCGCGTCTGTCCAGACCTTCTAAACTTGGCTTCTCCGACGTTAATCACCCTCCCCCGTAATCGCCATTGGTTCATCTCGGTAACAGCCTTGAGAGTGCCTCCTTTTGTTGTGTAATGGACAAAGGCAAAGAGATAGATCTGGCCATTCTTCTATTTCCGACAGAGATAGATGTCATTGATCCTTCCCGTCCAACCAAACAAGTGATACAATTCCCTCCTAGAAATATCCTCCGGTAGATTATCCACAAACACCGAGAAAGAGTCCTTCTCCAAGCGCTGATATTCTTCACGATTCCAAACTCTAGGATCTTTTGCGATTGGCTGAAAGCCCCCTACCTCGCTCCCCCTAGTGTCCCCCCCCCCGCCCTCTCGTCCTCTCAAACGCTCATAGTGTAAACGAGATAAGATAGATGTATGCGATATGTATTTATCTCGTTTAAAACTGTAAACAAGATATATGATATCTCATTTACACTGTAAACGAGATATATGTATTTTTTTAAAATAGAAATAATAAAAATATTAATAATATCAATAATCCAAACTTTTGTCATGCAATTAGTACATAAAAAAGTTGGTAAAAGAGATTAAAATAGATATGTTTGATCAATTTTAGTCTATTTTAAATTATAGGAATTAACACGTTTACTTGGAAACCATTAAACTGCCCACTGTTAATACGGTTATTTCTTTTCTAACTACCACTGTTTAAAAATTTAAAATATAATTTAAGTATACGTGATTTATTTAATAACCCAATTAATGCATGTCACTACTCTATTGGTATATAATATGAAACCTCTTTTACTTGAATTATATTTCAAATTTTTATGTACTCCCATCCAATAAAAAAAATTTATATGTACTTCCCACTTCCGTACAAACGAAAAAAATAGGTGAATATGGAAGAAACAAATATATTATAACTACCATTATTAATAGTGTGCTAGAAATATATTTGTAACTACCCATTACTATTTACATGTGAATTAATGGATAGTTACAAATATATTTCCACTTTCCAGCACACTATTAATAATGGGTAGTTATAAATATATTTTTAACTATCCATTAAATAAATCACGTGTAAATAGTAATGGGTAGGTACAAATATATTTGCAGCACACTATTAATAATGAGCAGTTACAAATATATTTTTAACTATACATTATTAATATATTTGTTTCTTTCATATTTAAGTAAAAAAGATAAAAATTATATACCAATAGAGTAATGACATGTATTAACTGAGTCATTAAATAAATTATATTTTAAATTTTTAAACAGGGTAGTTAGAAAATAGGTAACCGTGTTAATAGTGGACAGTTTAATGATTTTCAAGTAAATGTGTTAATCCTATCATTTAAAATGTACTAAAATTGATCAAACATATCCATTTTAATCATTTTAAACGAGATATATATCTCGTTTACAGAGATAAACACGTGTCGCATACATTTGTCTTATCTCGTTTACACTGTAAACGAGATACATGCAAAATTATCACTAAGAAAAGGGTATTTATTTCGGCAAATATTTTTAAAATTATTTATTTTGGTAATTATTATATTTATTTAATTTATAAAAATAAAAAATCCTAGTTTAAGTGGCTAATTCACACAATTTGAGTACAGTCTTCTATCTTTGTATTATGCTATAAGATTTTTATTGTATTTTTATTTTTTTTATAATAACATATCTTTATATAATGTTATAGGATTCCTTTTAACCTTAACTTTTCATATTCTTTTATCCTTTATTTTTGTGTAGGTTACACTATTACTTTCAATGTTAATGTTAAATTTTTTTAATATATAAAAATTTAATTAAAAACTAATTCATTCTCTTCTTCTTTCATATTCATTACTCACTTTTATATTTTTTCTTACTATATAAATCAACATTTATTTCACACATTTTTTTATCTCCTCTCGCAGAATCTCATACCTTTTTCTCTTTTTTGCTTCTCTCTCTCAATTCTTGCTAACTTTTTGCACAATTAGAATTTAGTAGATAATTATAGTTTTATTTTTATTTTTTTTAATTTGTTAAACGTATGTATTAAGTGAGTATATCCATTAGTTTTTCTATTTCTTTGTGTAATTGTATTCATGAGTTATATATTATTTTTATCGCCTATATATAATTTCTTTTTCCTTTCAATCATTTATATTTTTTTAATATCATTTAGTTGTAGTAATATCGTTGAAAATACATGTCATAATTCATGAAAAATAAAATTAAAAAATTAAATATCATTTTTAACTATCAAAACATTAATAATATTCATATTGGTATTTTATCTAATAATTTTATTATTGTACTATAATATGTAAATATAACCTAAAAAGATAAACAAAAATAAACAAAACTAACTATTTAAAAATAAAAATAAAAATTAATTATATAAAATTAGATGAATAAACTTCAATTGAATTTTTTTATTACTTACACAAATCACAAAATAGTTTCACAATCATTCTTAGACATTTTATTTAGGGATAAGTATTGTTTTGATCCCTCAGAAAATCTCCTGTTATTACATTCATCATCGGATGAAATGGGTGTATGCAACGCCTCGGACTCATACTCAAATACAATTTTCTCCATTTCTGTTGGCACTTCACTGACATAGAATCTCCCTACCCCTGCATTATCCGGCTACATACCAGGATTATCATCACCACCTCCTTGATCATTTGGCCCATCAGTCCCCTGACCACCAGCATTAGTGCCTGCACTATTTTCTCCTCTTACATTCACCCTTGTCCTATGCTGAACCATCTTCTTTCCAACCTTAAACTTTTTCTTTGACCCTTGCCTCCTTGCAACTGGCTTTTTCGGAGTCACTACCTTTTTTTCACCCATTGGTACTTCTTTTTCTCTTACAACCAGCGACCCCTCCATTACTGTTATTTTTAGTACTATAGGTCTCTACTCCAGCTGGTGGAGGTTTGTACAGCACATCTTCCGTGCTTTCGTACCCGTCATTTGATGAAGAGAATGTCTTCAGTTCCTCTAAAATCCCATCCACATCCACATCCACTACCCCGTCACTATTCTTGCCAGCATCTTCAACGACCTTAAGGACATCGACTTCGTGATCAAAGTATATATGGAACTCAGAAGTCTTTTGGTTCTTCAATATGTTCTCTCGCATTGCATTTATTCCTGCATCTCCAGTTAACATGTTCAGTCCAGACTCAATGTCGCTACTTGTGGGATCATACCAGTATACTTCCTTATATGACTGGTATCCCAAACCCTTAAATAACATTACAAGGTCTCTGAAGTTCACAAAGTCCAGGTCCATCTCAGGGAACCTCTCTTCCTTCCCATTTTGATAAACCAAGGCTCCATCACTTTCTCTGACAAAGTTACCTCCATGGTGAAAAATCGGGACCACAAAAACATCAACCATCTGAAATTAACCAATTATCAACAACATGTCAGTCCAAAAACAGTTACAAAAAATATAAACAAAATCCCTTTCCTCGAACACAATCCCTCCTTCTAATCCTACGCACGTTTTCAAAAGAGTTTTTCCCCTTCATTACACCACTGTTACCCACACTCTCAACATGCACACACATTGCCTTCACCCTTTGTTCACACCACAATAACCAAACCTTAAACGCTAAGCATCACGATCTTACTTTCTGATGAAGACAGCAATTACGACCTCAACAGAAACTTCCTTCTGAGCCTCCCGCATCAACTTCACCACACACCGATTGCTCTTCCACGTAGTGTAATTTTTGGAGGGAGAAACAGGGGGAGGGGCTTTGATCATTTGTCTTCTTAGGTTTTCAATAATTCAAAAGAGCAAACATGGGTGTTATGGGTATTTGCATATGGGAATTAAACTATGTTTGGAGGAGTGAGGGATAAACGGCGTCGTTTTGGAGTCTGGAGACTAATATGTCCTATTTTCAAATGATCTAGCCCATGTGTCATCCCATAACGGCCAGATCAATGCCACAAGAGACACGTCAACGTTTTCCGACAGGGCTAACGTACTGAGTTTAACCCGGAAGGGAGGAGGCAGGGTAGATTTGTCCACATTTTTAAAAAGTCAGGAACATGAATATATTTTTCAATCATCGGACACAAAAATGTCCACGAAAAAAAAAATCAAAGACCTATTTATCCTTTTCTCTAAATCTAATTTATATTATTATTCAATTAAATTACAAAATAACAGTTAAACACAATTATTATCTATATTAAAACGGTATATTTATTTATCTTTTTGTTGAATAATAAAATATTATTGAATCATATATAAATTATCAAATTAAATAAATATATTGTACAATATTTTTACAAATTAATTTTTAAGTTTAATATTAATTTACATATTATCTAATATATCCCTAAACAATATATATAGCATTTTAAATTTATACTATATAATATAATTAATTTAGCTCTCCGCGTATCCGGTGAGTCTTAATCTTAGTTTATATGGTTGTAATCAACACTTGTAAAGTCTACATGAGACTTTTCAAGTATCACTGTTCCAAATCTTGGGAAGTTACATTACATGAAATGGAAAGCCAATTCACTTGAAACCAACTCAAATGTTATATCAAACAATATATCCACTTCCTGCCTGCTATAGCTTGGTGCATTCTTATACACAACCTTACTTTGTCCGAACCAACTCGAGCGGCAATGTTTCCATTGCTAGCTGAAATTTCATAAAGGAAATTGGAAAATAAAAGGATCCTTAATAAAGTGAAGAACAATAAATGACAAATGAACTGCTATTTGGGGAAAATGGAACTGAATTTACCCAAAGTTTTGGAGTTCCGGAGTCAGTCTTCTTATGCAGTTGAGATAGCTCTGACTGAAAACTTATGACAATGGCAACTTTGAACTCAATTGAGAAGGGACTGCATGGAAATAGAGAGAGAATAAAATAAAACAATAGACATCAATCAAGCCATCAAGATTTGGAGTGTAGGATCCAAGAATTTTCACAAGCAAATATGAAACAATTTATTATAAGGTTATTTATGAAATGGAAATATAGTTTACCGAGTATCCTTGAGCACATCACATGCAAAAAGTTACAACAATTACTATTGTGCAATACACTGAATGGAAATTATCAAGAACAAGACACTTACCCAGCAAAAGTTGTTGGACACGTCAGAAGCCGTGGAAGTATTACATAGATAGGTATAGTCAAATTATGGCATACATCTCCATCTGCTATCTGATAAATGGAAAGGGAGTTAAAACATTGTTTTAATTTCAAATGCTTTTAAATTTGTATCACTTGCCTGGGTCGTTTGTATCAAAGATGTTTCAGTTGCAATTTTCTCCCCAAGAAGAATGGACTCAACACGAAACAACTGAATGTCGATTGAGTGAATCGGAACTGCAGATGTTTCTACAGTTAACTCACCACTAATAGGACCAGCCAAAGAACACTGAGAAGAGATCTTCCCCATCACCCGAAATCCACCTATTCAACAATACATCAGCATTAACCTCATGATTTTTTCCATTAAAATGTTTGCAAATACTATTATTCAAGTTCATTACCAACAAACACAAGCAAGTTAATATCTGCCACAGTAAATGAGAAATGTGAAAGCAATAAGATAAATGGTTTTAACGAAGCCTGAGTAGAAAGTATACCCTTAAATAAAAGAACAACACACCAGATTTTAATTCAGGAAGCAGAGAGTGTCGTTGAGTGTCCTGGGTTATGTAGAAGATGACCATTTCTGGAGGAATTGGCCGTTGTAGAAGATCAGCTGAAAAAATCCACAAACAAAAGAAATACTAGTAGTTTAATCATGATTACGTGAATAAATGTATAAAAACAGAACATTTGATTGCAACGAACTTATACCTTTATCACTTTCAACAATGAACTCCATTGTTGTTGATAAAGATTTATGTAAGTATCCGCGAGTCACATCTACAGTCACCAAATACTATAAAGGCTATCAATCACCAACTGTCGAAATTAGTTGATAAGTTAAATAAATAAAACAGAGACTTACATGTGTAAAATGAGTTAATTTTGATCAATTTTCAATTCTAAGAATTTACACCATCAGTGAACCATATGGCATCACCAAACTTTATTAGTGTAAAAATATTCAACCTTGATTAAGATCAAAGCCAACTTCTTTACCAAATGTCAAAAAGAGAGATAATAATCAATAGTATGAATGGTGGTGAAAATTTAATCATGTAGATCAGTCGGCTAAGAAAGCATCTTCCATTACATTACCTGGATACTTATATTTGCCCCATGGAAAGTCTCATAAAACTTTTCCAAATTTTCACCTTGCTGTCTAAGGGTCACCGAAAATGGTATCTGCCACAAGATTGCAAACCTTTAAATGAATATGAACACAGTGAACTAGGTTAAATCAAATTAATAGGAAAACCTGTCAAATATGGTACTAAATTTTCACTCAAAAGAACATTATAGTATGTCAAATATTATTTTGTTCAGAAAAGCCAACTTAAGACAGGAACTGCAAGAACAAATCCAACTATGTTATTCGAACAGTGAGATCAGATTTGTTTCGTAGGACAGTATCATATTTTTGGCAAAAATGAGAAAGTAAATCCAGATGAGACAAGACACTCATTAAGGGGTAAAATCATATAACAAAACAGCTTCTTAAAAGCTTAATCTTCCAGATGGTTGCAAGTCTAGAAATCAGATATTTAATTGAACTTCACCATAATTATGAGAAAACCTCTGCAGAATCACATATGGTTATGCTTATCTTTTTATCAAGTTAAATTCCTCTATCCCCAAAACAAGAACCTCATGCACCAGGCCCACCTCTTTGGAAAACAAAACACAATGGGCTAGCTCAATATCTTATCCACTTGACAGCTGATACTAGATATCATGCCTTAAATAAGATAAGTAGTCTAAAAGACAAAACTGTAATAAATAGAAACTTCTATTCATTCACTAATGATATATTACCTCTGTTGTGCCCGAAGCAATCTTTCCAGAAGGTTTAACCTCGATGGTCCTATTCCTGTTTACAAGTTAGTCATAACAAGTTTCATATTTTCCTCTCTAACACCAGAAATTCCTTGAGTGCTATTAGCAAAGTATCAGCTTGAATGAAAGTGATCATGCAAAGCATAATTGTTATCAACCAACTTCGCGATGGCGTTTATGTTGGTCCCAACTAGTTTTTAGGGAAATGATAATGCCACTTCCATTTTTGATAATGCCACTCCACACATGATTCTTTTGCATTGTATATTTTTATGAATTTGTGGAAAAAAGAAGTGGGATTATCAAAATTGGAGTGGAAATATTCATTTCCTAGTTTTTATCTAAAGCATTTAAACTTTTTTATTTGCAAAAAAAAAAAAAACATTAACTCATTATTGCAATATTGAATGTAACTCTTTTCAATTACAATATATCCCAATGATGTTGTTATTTACAATTATAAACTCAATGTTTTATTGTGCCATTTAAGTTTAATAATAATTTGAAAATCAAATCAAACATTAAGTCTATCAGAATTTTGGAGATCACAAATTTCAGCAGAGGCAGCGATGACAGTTTAAGACACATCGGAGGCAGAGGCGGTGGGGTTGTGCCGTGGTGAGGGCGAGGGGTTTAGGTGGAGGTGGAGGGTGGTGGTAGTGGGGTCATGAGGGACAAATTGGTCCTGACCAATCCTAATCCCCCTCTAGCACGACACTTAAATGGTCATTTCATCACAATAACAAGCCAGCTAGGAAAGTTTTGTTATCAGTTCACGGTGGATTTCACAAAAAGGGCTATGTTGTCTCACGACAAACAGGATCAAGGGCCAAATTGTCCTGTTTTTTTTTTGTAATGCGTCGCATTTTCCTCTAGGAAGATATACACGGACCAAATTGGGTGTTTACTCGCAAAATTAACAAATTACAGGGATAATTTGCGAATTTTAAAAGCATAAATACAAGTTGAGTTACACACTGTTGGATCTAAAAGTAAACAACCTAACAGCTAAAATTAAAAGCAAACTTAGAGGACTAATGTTAGCCCCAAATAAATCTGGGACCAACAGAAATGCCACCCACTTTCACCATCAAAAAGAAAACAATAGATGATACAATGTACTCACGAATTCTTCTTATCATTACTATCTTCTTGTTTATATATATATATAAAGTATCGTCGCTCATGAAGATTTACCTAGTCAAAGACCGGTAAGTTAATCACAGTCACATAGAAACTGAATCAAATCCCAAATAAGCAGACTGATCTGCAAATCTATAATTACAAGGTTATGCATTACGGTTGGCTCATCGAGAAAGATCATATATGCAAAAATGAATAAGGTAGAAATCATTTACAATTTGTTATTTTGTTTAGACAAGGAAGCAAGAAATCAATAACACTATTTGCCATATTTTGAAAGGAAAAGAAAATCAACAACATCAATAAAATTCACACTCTGCTTGTCAAATTACACAGTAAGAGAACAAGAAACAAACTTACAAAATAGGGATTGGCTTAATAACTCCATAGAGTGACTCAACAACCCCAGCTGATCCTCCACGAACCTTCACCATACACAACAATAAGGCCAACAAAACCATGAATTAAAGCTTCAATAAAATACAAACTATAAGGTTTGCGTCTTTTTGGTGTAACGAAAGAAAAGGGTGAACCTGCATGTTGACGGATCCTTTGAGAGTAAGGCGAATTCCATAGTGGGAAATTGAAGACTGCGTTTTGATGATGATTTTGCCTTCCAGTGCATCCTGAAGTCAAATTCCCAATCAATAATCGATTAAGAACATTTGAGAGAGAGAGAGAGAGAGAGAGAGAGAGAGAGAGAGAGAGAGAGAGAGAGAGAGAGAGAGAGAGAGAGAGAGAGAGTGAGTTACCGAAGGGCGATAAATACGATTGAAGCGCGAGAGTTTGAGGTCGATAGACATCGCAACTAACTAAAAAACAAACAAGCACTGGTCACTGGCTCTGTGGCTCACGAGTTATGAGCAAGGTTCTGAAAACCGAACCGGTCATCAAACCGCTCTAGTCACTGGTTTACTGGTCCAACCGGTCTAACCGTGGTTCAACCAGAAAAACCGTTCCATGATAAAATAATAAATAAATTATAAATAAACATCATAAAATATCTTTCAAATTTAAAACCCTACACAAACTATCAGTCTATCACCAACTAAATGTAATTAATTAATCATCAAAATATGCAAAATTAACATCATTATACTTCCATTAAAAATAATGGGATTGAATTGCAGTGCACAAGTTAAAGATAGACAATATTGCCTTAAAGTAATTGAGTCAAAAAGTAAAACAAAACAGGCCTTTTTAATTCTTTTATGCTTGTAGGCTTCAATACAATCATTACCATACAGAGGAACTTTCTTGAAGGAATTTATGGCAACCAAAATAGGCCCTTCTTTTGTCTGAATTGTACAAGATATGATTAACAAGGTTAAATATTGTAGTTAATCAGACCAAAAAAGAACATTTCCCAGTTGTCTCACTGAGTCCAGCCAAATGGAACAAACATCACTGTGTACTAGCATAATTCTAGATCAGACTCAGTTCCAGAAGATGTTATCTTCACCAGCTCCCAATTCCCATTTGAAAGTTGAAGCCAACACTGAACCTTTTGAAACAACGAACTTCAGAAGTAAGGGAAAGAAATAAAAAATTCTAAACTATCCATGTCTTACTAATAATGAGAACAGAAAAACTCAATCTCTTGAACTCAATAATTACATCAGTTATCCAACTAAATAATTGCATCACAGTTATCATAAACTGATTTCAAAGCCTAGAAGCAGAGTGAAATTAAAAACATGAAGCATATAATAAATCAAAAGATCACCAATTGCAATTTTTTAATAAGAACAGAAGTTAAGAACAATGAAAAATGAAGAAAGATTAACATTTTTCAACCCAATTTTAACAAAGCTCATCACAATGATTAACAACAACAAAAAACACTGTAGGAACAGTGAATCAGTAACATGGGCAGTGCAAATTTAAAATTTAAAAGTTATCAATTTAAAATCTATCATCAAATACAATCAGTGAGCAAAGCCAATCAACCAAGCATGACTGAGCATTCTGTTACGATTCTGTTACTGGGAAGCAACAAATTCAAGTTACAGCAACATATTTAACAAATCTTAATAAAGTCCCGATTTAGAGCAAAATTTAGATCAGCAACAAGGCAAATTTATTGATTAGCAATTCAGCAACATGCACAAATACAGGGAGAAGGAAATTTGGAAAAGAGAGAACAGGGAAGCGATGGTTCAGGGACTCACCAACGGTTGACGGCGAGTCGGCAACCACCCCACAGAAGGCGACGAAGCAAGAGACAACCCCACGAGTTGCTTCTGCCGCCGGCGACGAGACAGACGAACCACGAGATGCCAGTGACCGAGACGAGACTCGAGTGACACTGGGAGGCAGAATCGAGCAGAGACAACCACGGACAACGAGCAGCAACCAACGTGCACAGCTCGAGCACTCACTGGCGGAGGGAGGCGCGAGCAGCCGAGCACAGAGGAGAGAGGCGAGATGCGAGCACACGACGCGGAGGATCCGGAGAGAGGCCCGAGACCACGAAGACGGTAGTTCTTGAGTGCGTCGGACGGCGGCAGCAGTCTCTCACTCCGACAGACGGCGACAACGATTGGTGGAGGCTGCTAGGGTTTGTTTCTTCGGTGGAGGCTTAGGGCATTTGCTGAAGGAAGGAGTTGGAGAAGGGGGGATAAGTGGATAACGCGTGCAATCTTTTCCCTTTCCGACCGACCGGTTACCGGCCGGTTCAGCGGTTCTCGAATGGTTTTAGATTGTGCGGTTTCACATTGGACTGGATCTTTTCTTTATCGGTCCGATTGAACCGGTTTGACCGACCGGTCCAATCCGATTTTCAGAACATTGGTTATGAGTTTAGTTTTGAGAATGCAACACTCCACTTCATTTCCTATTATACATTGCTCCGGTAACCTTAGCAACATAGAGGTTAAAATTATGCTCTGTTGTAAATACATATAAAGAGGAAAATATCACATCGGTGTTCCACATATTCTAATTCTGGTCAAATTGATTTTTGTTATTGACAAACTAGTTTTTGAATGATTTTAAAATTTGACAAGCATATCCATAAATTCATCAGAGTGCAATTCTAACGAAAATGTTTGGTAGATCGGGTATCGGACGGATCAGGTTGGTATGCTGGTTGGTGATGAGGGGTCTCGTCTCGTCGTGAACTACCGGTCTGGTGTAGGCGGGGTCCCGAGCACTTCTTGTAGAGGGGGGTGTCACCTGCAAAGACACTCCGACGCTCTAGTCAGTAATGTGCAGGTGAAAAGGGGGGAGAGTGATGTGTGACGTACCTTGAGGGAAGGGTAAAACCTTCCCCTTATATACTGTGTCAGAAGTGGGCCCTACAAGGACAGGCCCACTTTTTTCGAGACGTTCTCCCACAGCTGTAAGTGAGCTGTCTGGGACGCGTGTCCGGGTCGGTTGCGGGGCGCCTCACCCTTGACCGTTCAGGTCGAGTGGGCTCTTGGGTCGGGCCGACCCGTGGAGGGTTTGGGCTAGGCCGTAACAGTGCTCCCACGCGCCAGTGATAGTCGTGGGAGCTATTAGTGGCGTGTTATTTCACGTTCCATGCATCGTCGTCAGGTCGGCCGCCCGTGGAAGGGACATGCCCCCTGCGCGCGTGTCTCTTGGTTGTTGAGGCAACCGTTCGCCGCTTCGTTCTTCGCGCTGAGCATTAAATGCTCATAATGGGTTGCAAAACCCCATGCGCAAATACTATTTTGCCCCCAAGTCTTTCGCGCTTCCTGAGTGGCGGTTTTAAACAGTTTGCCTCAACTTTTTTCTCCTTTACACTCCTGTTTCTTCCATCTCCCTGCTATCTCCCTCTTCTTCTTTCAAAAATTTCAGAGCGTTGTTGCAGTATCCTCGTGTATCTTCCCTTCATCCTTCTCAGTTTTCGCAACAAATTCAGGTAATCCTTGGACCTCTCTCTTTTCTGCTTCGTTGTTGTACGCTTGTTGTTTGTATTTGCTTTGTGTTCTTGCTGTCTTGTTTGGTTTTTGTTGCTAGATGACCTTTTAGTGCTAAGTAGATGTGTTAGGGGAGGGGTACCATTCCAGGGTAGGTTTTTAGGTGGCTTGCGTGATAGGTGTAGCTTTGGCCATGCTTGATCTTAACTGTTGAATAGGGTGGACATAGTTTCTGGGTTTTTTCGGAACTCTCGACCTCATAGACTAATGGAGTGGTACCCCCACTGTAGGTATGCCTCGCGTCGTCTCCCGGCTTTTGTTTCCGCTGCGAACTATTACCCCTACGCCTGGGTGACCTCAGATGTGAAGGACTCGCCGAACCAGATGGATCTAGAGGAGTTGACGGAGTTCCGGCAAGCCGGGTATCTGTGCGGGGGGACAGATGAGGAGGCCAATTACGAGACCTTCGTTTCTGCCCCCAACGAGCGATTGTATGAGATTAATTTCCATTCTCCCCGGGTCACCGACTGGATTTGGTTTTACAAAGCCATATTCACCCAGGTTGGCGTTCGCCTACCATTTTCCGATTTTCAGATGTCGCTTCTTAATCGGATATCCGTGTCGCCGTCGCAACTCCATCCGAACAGCTGGGCTTCTATCCGCTGTTTCGAGATAGTTTGTGAATATCTCGAGCTGCCGGTGTCAATGGATGTCTTCCTCTTCTTCTTCAACCTTACCAACCCTTCCAAACAAGGAAAGGCGAGGAAAGGGTTTCTGTCCTTCCGGTCTGCCCAAGGCTGGAGAATATTTGGCCTGTTCGAGGACTCTTATCATGGGTTCAAGGACAAATTCTTCAAAGTTCGCCCCGTTAAAGGTCGCCATTCCTTTTGGTTATCGTTAGAGGGGGAACGCCCCATCCCGACTTATTGGAGCTTCGGGGCGGGGTCTAATTCTTTCATTAAGGTGACCTACAAGGGAATGTCCCCTGTAAATAAGAGGATTACCGATGTGCTGTTTGATCTTTTTGGGAAGAATCCCGTGAACCCCCACCTCCTTATGGGTGAACGGGAGTCCGCCAGGAATTATATTTGTGAGCTGTTCTGTCTTGTGCTTTTGCATTGTTTGTTGTTTGATTTGTTCTCCCCGACTTCAAGACTAACGTATTTGTTTCTCTATTGTAGTGGAGATGTCTGCTTTGGTGACCGGGCTCGAAAATTTAGTCAAGACCTTCTTGGAGGATAGCGATGAGGAGAATGCTGACGAGAAGGAGGCCGGGAAGCCGGAAGGCCCTTCTGGGGAGAAGGAGGATCAGGCCGTGCCGTCTCCCCAAGACACCGCAATGACCGAAAAGAATTCAGCCGGGGCGCAGGCTTCCCCTATTCCCGAAGAGGCGGCTGTTGTTGGTCATTCGCCCTCTACCCGCCAAGAAGATGACGATGTGGAAACTGTTCATACTCCTAAGAGGCTGAGGGCCTCCGCCAGCCCGGAAGGAACCCTCACCGTGATGGAAAGAAATTTTGATGCTGGGACTTTCATTGACTTCCAGCTGATCCCTGGCACAGAGGAGCACTTCCTTGGCACCGACTTGGCGGGGCAGGCGAGGTGGATGTATCGAACACTTCTTCGCGGAGCTGTGATAGCCCGGAAGGCCGAGTTCGAGTTGTCGGGTATGCAGGCGTTGCGAAGGAAACTTGATACTGCTGCCAAAGCCAACAACGAGTTCAAGGTCCAGGTCGAAAAGCTTCAGGAACAACTGGCTACGGCGGAGATGGGGTGGAAGGATGCCGAGGAGAGGGCTGCGTCATTTGAGGAAAAAATGAATGCCTCCGACGCCACCGTCTCTCGTCTAACCGAGTGGGAGATGACTCTAGAGAGCCAGCTTAACGCCGCGCAAGGTCGGGTGGTCGCTGTGGAGAAGGAGCGCGACGCGGCCGTCTCGTCGGCTGAGGCTGCGCGAGCCGAGGCGGGAGAGTTGAAAAGGAAATATAAGACGGTCAGGAAACAGGGGAACAACGCAATCTTTATGACTGAAGAAGCCCTCAAGGCCCAAGTGAAGATCATGGTCCCGGAATTCGATACATCGGCTATTGGAGTCTTCAAAACAATCCAGGACGACAAGATTGTTGATATGCCTCGAAAATGAGCTCTTGTAACTTTGTGTTTTTGTGTGGCTTTGTAAGATACTTGTTATAACTGTTGAGACCTTTGCTACTTTTTAGTGGTCACCTGGTCGGCCTTTTATTATCGCCTTTATTCTGTTTGTTTAGTAGCACTTATGTTTTGTTACCGTTTTTCTGGTGTGGACTTATTGTTTGTGTCCGTTTTGCCGTTTATGTTGGTAACGGTTGGAACCGTCTTGGTCTTGTTATCACGGCCGTTAGTCATGGCTATGATTCGACTGGCTCCCGGGGTGATCAGTCCTGGGTTGCCATTGAAGAACGCGATTGTGTGGAATACGTATTGGAGAATAGTAGATAAAAGAATTTAGACAAGTAAAAATTAGTCGTTAGCCAGACAAATTTGTGAATATGGCAGGTACTTGATAAAGATAAATAGCTAAGAATTAACACGTGAATAGAGTAAGCATCTATTGGCTCGTCAGGCCGCTTGGCCGGTGTGCCCAAGCTACGAATAGAATCTCCTTAGGTTACCTGCATTCCACGTTCTTGGGATTTCTTTGCCGTCGAGTCTCTCCAGCTTGTAGGCGCCTTTGCCGAGCACTTCTTTGATTCTATAGGGACCTTCCCAGTTTGCCGCCAGCTTTCCTTCTCCTGGGGTTGGTAAACCGACGTCGTTGCGTCGCAGGACGAGGTCTCTTTCCTCAAATTTCCTCCTGAGGACTTTAGTGTTGTAGCGCAAAGCTATTCTTTGTTTCATTGCTGTTTCTGACAAGTGGGCCATCTCTCTGGTCTCGTCCACCGGGTCCTTTTCCACTACTTCATCTACTCCTGCGAGAAGTAGTTGTGGACTCGGTTCGCCAGTTTCCACAGGTATCACCGCGTCGACCCCGTATGTTAGGCGAAAGGGGGTTTCCCCCGTGGAACTTTGCTCGGTTGTCCGGTAGGACCAGAGGACCGAAGCGAGCTCGTCGGCCCATGCGCCTTTCTTGTTGTCTAAGCGCTTCTTGAGGCCTAGTAGGATGACTTTGTTTACGGACTCCACTTGTCCATTCGTCTGGGGATGTTCAACTGAGGAAAACTTTTGTTTTATCCCCAGGCCGGTGAGGAATTCCGTGAACTTCTTGTTAGTGAATTGCGTCCCATTATCCGAAATGACGACCTCCGGGATGCCGAAACGGATTATCACCTGTCTCCACATGAACTTCCTGCAATTGGATGAGGATATGCTGGCTAGTGGTTCAGCCTCTATCCATTTGGTGTAGTAGTCGATGGCAACTATGAGATACTTAACTTGTCCTGGGCCGACCGGAAGGGTCCCAAGAGGTCGACTCCCCATTGAGCAAAAGGTCGGGTAGACGTCAGTAGGCTCAGCTCGGAAGCCGGCGCTTTGTGGAAGTTGGCGTTTTCTTGACACTTGACGCATTTTCTGACAAATTCCCTGGAGTCTTTCATCATTGATGGCCAGTAATACCCAGCTCGGATGAGCTTCCTTGCTAGGGCTTTGCCCCCGATGTGGTGGCTGTAGCATCCCTCGTGGACTTCTCTAAGTACGTAGTCCGTCTGGTCGGGGTGCAAGCACTTCAGTAGGGGTTGGCTGAGTCCCTTTCTGAACAGTTGTCCTTGTATGATTGCATATTTGGCTACCTCCCTTCTCAACGTTTTGGTTGTCTTCTCATCATCAGGTAGTTTGCCATGTTCCAGGAAGTTTGTGATGGGGTCCAACCAGGAGGGGCTTGATTCCGTCAAATGGAGGGCAACCGTTGGCTCCTTTACCATGCCCTGGATGAGGGACCGGTTGCCCACTCTCGGTTTTGTGCTTGCTAGTTTAGATAGGAGGTCCGCCCGTGTGTTCCTCTCCCTTGGAACGTGTTGGACCGTGACTTCCTGGAATTGCCTGGTCAATTCTCTAACCTTTTCCAAATACCTTTGCAGCAACGGGTCTCTTGCTTGATAGCTTCCGTTCACTTGCGAGGTGACAACCTGTGAGTTGCTGCACACTTCCAGCCTTGTCGCCCCAACTTCCCAGGCTAGGGTCAGTCCTCCCAAGAGGGCTTCATATTCTGCTTGGTTGTTCGATACGGGAAATTCGAACTTGGTCGATTGCTCGTATACGACCCCGGCTGGGCTCTCTAAGATGACCCCAGTGCCCCCGGACGTCTGGTTGGAGGCCCCGTCCACATGGAGTCTCCACCGTGTGCCCGTTTCCTCTGGGGGATCGCCTGTTACCTCCACTAGGAAATCTGCCATTGCTTGGGACTTGATTGCATATCGGGGCTCGTACTGCAAATCATATTGGAAGAGCTCGATGGCCCAAGTCATCATCCTTCCTGCCAAATCAGGCTTTTAGAGTACTTGGCGAATTGCTTGGTCCGTTCTCACGATAACACAGTGGCTCTAAAAGTATTGCCTCAGCCTTCGGGAGGAGGTTAGGAGTGCCAGCGCCAGTTTCTCCAATTTGCTATACCTCAGCTCTGCTCCTTGTAACGCCCTGCTTACAAAGTAAATTGGTTGCTGAGCCTTCCCTTCCTCCTGTACCAGCACTGCTGCAAGCGCTTCCTCCGATACGGCCAGGTAGAGGTAGAGTGGTTCTCCGACCATTGGTTTTCCGAGCACCGGAGGTGATGCCAGGATCTCTTTGAAGTGGTTGAACGCTTTCTCACACGCAGGGGTCCATTCAAATGCTATCCCCTTTTTCATCAGATTGAAAAAGGGCAGGGCTTTTGCTGCCGATGCGCCGAGAAAACGGGATAACGCCATCAGCCTCCCTGCCAATCGCTGTACGTCTTTGATACAACCCGGGCTCTTCATCTGGAGAATCGCTTGGCAATTCTCAGGGTTGGCTTCTACCCCTCTCTGGGTTATCATGAACCCTAGGAACTTCCCGGCTTCCATGGCAAAGGCGCATTTGTGCGGGTTGAGCCTCATGCCGTTTTGTCGGAGGGACGCGAACACGCCCCCCAGGTCGCTTAGGAGATCGTCGGGTCGTGTGGTCTTCGCAAGGATGTCATCCACGTAGACTTCTACTGTCTTGCCTATGAGCTCGCTGAATATCTTGTTCATCAGCCTTTGGTACGTGGCGCCAGCGTTTCTCAAGCCAAACGGTATCACCTTGTAGCAATAGATCCCTCCGGGCGTTATGAACGCCATTTTGTCTTCGTCGGGCTGGTGCATCGGTATCTGATTGTACCCAGAGTAAGCGTCCATGAAGCTCAGATACCGGTACCCCGCCGCCGCGTCGACGAGTGCGTCGATGTTGGGAAGGGGATAGCAGTCCTTGGGGCATGCCTTGTTGAGGTCAGAGTAGTCCACGCACATTCTCCACCTCCCGTTGTGCTTTTTCATCAAGACCACGTTCGATAGCCAAGTCGAGTAGTCCAGCTCTCGGATGAACCCCGCTTCGAGGAGGCTGGCCGTCTGCCTGGCCACCTCCTCTGCCTTTTCTTGTGACATCTTCCTCCTCATTTTGGCCACTGGTTAGGCTTCCGGCTTGACAGCCAGACAGTGCGACATGAGTTGGGGATCTATCCCCGGCATGTCGGCCGGTGTCCAAGCGAACAGGTCGTCATTGGCTCTGATCATCTCCATCAAAGGTCCCTTCAATCCATGGGGGAGATTTCTATTTATGAACGTGAACTTCTCCTCCGTGTCCCCGACCTTAAATTTTTCCAGGTCCCCCTCTGGTTCGGGTCTGGGTTTGTCATCCATTCTGGCGTCCAGGTCGGCTAGAAAAACCCCTGATGCTTCTTTAGACTTTTTCCTCAAGGAGAGGCTGGCGTGGTCGCAGGCAACTGCCGTTTCCAGGTCTCCTTTGATGGATCCTATAGATCCATCATCAGCGACAAACTTCATTACAAGCAGTTTCGTGCTGATCGCCGCGCCAAGGTCGTTGATGGTTATTCTCCCCAGAATGATGTTGTAAGCTGTGGAATCTTGCAAGACCACAAATTCTGCCATTACTGTCCTCCGCCCCTATCCTTGTCCCACTGAGGTCGAAAGGGAGATGATCCCGTCCGGCTTGATGAAGTGGTCGCCTAATCCTACCACACTGTACTGTGGGTCACTAGGTCGGTGTCACGCAGCCCCAGGGCGTCAAATACGTTGCGGAACATGATGTTTGAGTCTGCCCCCGTTTCCACGAGGATCCGCTTGACGAGGCCGGTTCCGACTCTGGTCGTAATGACCATAGGGGGACTTTCCAGTATCTCGTCAAACCACTGGTCTTCGGGACCAAAGGAGATGGATGGGAGCCTCCGGGAATTTCTCGCAGATGAGGAGGAGACGGCCAGGATCCTGGCGTCTTTCTTCTGTGCCGCTTTCGACCTCGGGGCCGAATTCCTGGCAGTTACCACGTTCACCACCGTGAGGCCGTGGTCGTCTCCCTCCGGTTCTTGGCGTTGCCTTATCACCCGGGGCCTGTCTTCGCCTTCGTGGTCGCGATTCCGTCTCCTTGGCTCTCTAATGAGGTGGGAGAATTTGGTGAACTTCCCATCCCTGATTGCTTGCTCTAGCGCATCCTTCAGGTCGAAGCAGTCTTGGGTCTTGTGTCCGTACCCCTTGTGATATTCGCAATAAAGGCTCTTGTTTCCTCCTGTTCGGTCCTTCAGAGGTCGGGGTTTCGACAATATTCCTTTCTCGGCTATTTGTTGGTAAACTTCCACGATTGGTGCCACCAGGGGGGTGTAGTTGGTGAACTTCCCGACTCGGGGAAACGGCCTTGGTGTTTTGCTCGGACCGCCGTCCCTGGCGTGTTCCTTTCGCCTTTCTCCGCCCTCTTGGTGCCGGGTTTGGGTGTAGGGGGTTGCCGTTTATTGGCAGGCACGACCCGGCTGACTTCTTCGTCATTAATGTACTCCTTAGCCACACATTGGATTTCCTGCATTGTCCATACTGGCTTCGTAGTGAGGTGCTTTCTGAAGTCCTCGTTCAGGAGTCCGTTCGTCAAACACAGGCTTGCCACTGAGTCTGTCAGCCCGTCGATTTCCAGGCACTCGTCGTTGAATCTGTCTAGGTATTTCCTGGTCGACTCGTCGGGTCGTTGGGTCACCCCAAGTAGGTTGATTGAGTGTTTCGCCTTTGCAATTCTGGTCGTGAATTGGGCTAAGAAGGCATGGCTGATGTCCGCGAAGCTGGTCACCGAGTCTTGCGGGAGGTTATTGAACCACCGTATTGCAGGTCCTGCCAGGGTGACCGGGAAAGCGCGGCATCTTACCTCGTCCCCCACTCCCTCCAGGTTCATCCTGGCCTCGAAGGCCATGAGGTGCTCCAGAGGGTCTTGCGTTCCGTCATACCTCATGTCCGTGGGCTTGTCAAAATATTTTGGCAGCCGGACTTCGAGTATGGAACGATAAAATGGGGTCGCCCCCATTATCACGGTCCTCGTGTTCTCGTCGTTCTCCCTTCGTCGTTCTCCCCACGGGCGTCTTCGGTTCCGCGATCTGTTGTACGCCGCCTCTCATGCCTGGCATAAATGACGGGGTCATGGCGTCTTCTCGCGCGTCCCCTTTCCCCAACGCTCTCGGACTCAGCTTGAGGGCTGGGCGTGCGTCTGGAGTGGCTCCTTGAGTGGGAGCGGGAGTGGCTTTGTTCTGGGGTGTGCTAATCGTGTTCTCTTTCCGCCAGCCGATGTTCCAAGTCTTGCATTCTGTGGCGTAGCTCTTGTATTATTCTGGTGTGGTTGTCGCCAGTTCTCCCGAAGGGGCGTCTCTCGTGAGGTTGTGTTGTGTGTCTCGGAGGGGATCCTGTGCGTTGCCAGGGAGTAGTCGCGGCGGGGTCCCCTACGGGCTCGGCCTCGTGGGCTGTCTCACCTTGGACCACCACGAAGTCCATGGACGAGTCCCCACAGACGGTGCCAATGTTCGGTAGGTCGGGTACTGGACGGATCGGGTTGGTATGCTGGTTGGTGATAAGGGATCTCGTCTCATCGTGAACTACTGGTCTGGTGTAGGCGGGGTCCCGAGCACTTCTTGTAGAGGGGGGGTGTCACCTGCAAAGACACTCCGATGCTTTAGTCAGTAATGTGCAGGCGAAAAGGGGGGAGAGTGATGTGTGACGTACCTTGGGGGAAGGGTAAAACCTTCCCCTTATATACTGTGTCAGAAGTGGGCCCTACAAGGACAGACCCACTTTTTTCGAGACGTTCTCCCACAGCTGTAAGTGAGCTGTCTGGGACGCGTGTCCGAGTCGGTTGCGGGGCACCTCACCCTTGACCGTTCGGGTCGGGTGGCGCTCGGGTCGGGCCGACCTGTGGAGGGTTTGGGCCAGGCCGTAACAAAAAATAATGCTAAAGTGGTCGTTGTGTTTTCCTGTTATGATAATCTTATTAATGTACATATATAGGTGGAATTTTTAATTAATTAATCAAATTCTATCTGAACAATCCATCCATACTAACCTTAATCTCCCTCCCAACGCACTCTCACACTTTCTCACTTTAAAATGAACCAAAACGGCGTCTCAACCTTTCCACTCTCACAGAGTCACTGTCGCTAACACCGTATGGTCGTGCGTCTTCTTGCGGGGTCCACTACATCTGCCAACTTCTGTGTTGTTTGTCGCCAGTCTGTGCTTCGCAGTGGCTCGCTTCTCTCCTTGCGGTCAAGCATAAGAACATACACACATAGTAGTGGTGTCTCACATCAGCCTTGTCTCCGCGCCTCTCGCCCACAATTGTGTCTCATTTTCCTATCGCTAGTCGCTAATCACAACTGCTCGCTGCTCGCTGCTCATACAATATAAACGAGATAAGATACGTTTTGCGTTGAACATATCATGTTTGCACACGTGGTACATGAGAGAGGATGCACTACACATATCTTGTTTACAGTATATAAACGAGATACGTAAAAAACTATATCATTTACACTCTAAACGAGATAGACTACGAGAAATTTTGACCAGCTATAAAAGGATCTATAAGTATTAGTCTTCTCCACAAACATTTTGCTTCTTCTTTTCCATTCTTTTAATAAATCTAGTAAAAGTATCTAGTTGTAGTGGATATATTGTTGTATGTATGTATCCCAATTATCATATTAAAAACAATGACAATGAAGTTATGTTTGAGTGTGATAGTCCTATTCTTTTGCGCACTTAGAGACTAAGTTCTTTGTCTGAGTTACAAAGTCTGATATTGACAAGTCTCAGTGCTAATGGGACAAAGGAGATTGGAAAAGTTAGATATAGGTTGCTAGCACCGATGAAAAATCGAGTATTTTGGTTTTGTATTTTTTGACTCAATGGTGATAAGCATGTGCGCCTGATGTTTAATATCTACGGGAGAATCATGGCTGAATAAGTGATGGAGCTTTCTGCGGAGGTTGGTAATGTTGGTGGTAGTGGTTCTGGGCCTCGAATTTTCTCCAAGATGACCCACCTCTTGCATCACTCCCTTTGCACTGTGCTAGTCCTGGAGTACACATGGACATGGACAGTGAGAAGTCGGATGAAGAGTATGTTGCTGATAGCAACAAAAATGGTTCTTTTGAGGATGATGATGAGCAGAAATTTGTACCAGAGAATCCTATCGGTGAAATAGTTCGATATTTTCTTTCTGTCCCAAAATCAATTCCAAAATTATCAGTTGTACTCAGCCACTATCATACATTGGATCTGGACACGATGCATGAGAAAACTCCATTTCCAATATAGGTAGAGACGATTACAATACATACAGTGGTGTAGAATTTTGCATTGATCACATATTCAAAAACAGGGAGGTTGTCATGCTAGGTGTGAAGAATTACAGCATTTGAAGAAGTGTTGAGTACAGAGTCGTGGAGTCGGATCGATCAAAGTACCATGTGCATTGCAGGCAATATGCAGCAAGTTGTCCTTGGAATTTCCGTGTTGTCCTCCGATAGAATCTCAGATATTTGTAAGCCATTATTCAATGTCTAAACTATATTCTTGTTTATCATAATTATTTTGGGATGAATGTCTACCGATTCCATTTTAATCCCATAAGATGTCAGACTGGGTCAGTAGATTCAACAAGAAAATATGGTTATAACATTGTGATAGCGGTCGCAGGCTTGGGCACATGACAACAAAGCTCTCCGAGTGCATGAATGCAGCTTTGAAGGGTACGCGGTATTTACCGATTTCATCCATTGTTAGATGTACTTACGAGAGGCTACAACAGTTGTTTGTCATGAAGGATAGGGAGGCATAGGCATAATTGACCGCCGGTAATCAGTTTTCTCAGTGGCTGCTAGCTGGTATTGAGAAAAATAGGGAGAAAATTCCAAAGATGTGGGTAACACGTCGCAATAGGAGGGCCTCAGTGTTTGAGTGTGGGCACATGTGACTATGGTCCTTTCCAGTCACTTCATTTCCTGTGTCGTCATGCACTTACTGCTTGTGCCGCTGCAAGTATCGAGTGGGAGAGATATGTTCATCCAGTGTATATATAAGAGGCAGTGTTCAAGGTGTATGAGGTAGGGATTTGGCTCCGAAGTTGTTCATTTACTTTAGAGAGAAAAGTAACGCAATCTAAGCCATTGATAATATAAATGGTTCTGATCATCTTAAATAAATAAATAATAAGTAAATGCATTAAAAGAACTTTAAAAATCGTGCGAACAGCAGCTTCCTAGCTTTCAAGACCGCGTGATTTTTTCTTTTTATTTCATCTCCTTTCTATTTTATTTAGTTTTTTCTTTCTTTTTCATAAAAAAAATTATTTTCGGTTCCATTTTTTCACAATATTTAATTATCTTTTTATGTTTTATTATCATATTCTTTCATGATATTATTGTTATTTTGGTTATCTTTTTTTTTTGTCTTCTATAACTTACATTTAAAGTTTTGTCATGAAAGAGATTAATAGTGATCACTAGTAATCTTTCTTTTTTTTAATCTTGAATAATTTTTTGAAAAATAGGATAAAAAAAATAAAATTAATCAATTTAAATTGGGTCCAAAAATGTTTTTTTTTTATTTTTTATTTTAATATAAAAAATACTCATGTAAATGTACTAAATCTTTTTTAGACAAATGTATTCAAATTTTTGTGTTTATACTTAAAATAAGAATCTAATTGAGAACAAACTAAAGAGTGTTTAGAATAACTAATGATGTGATGTTGGTTTAATAGATTTCTAATAAATTTATATTGATATACATTAAAAATTTAAAATTGATTTATTTATATTTTTATATTGATATACTCAATTTTTAATGTATATCAATATAAATTTATTAGAGATCTATTAAACCAACATCACATCATTAGTTATTCTAAACACTCTTTAGTTTGTTCTCAATTAGATTCTTATTTTAAGTATAAACAAAAAATTTGAGTACATTTGTCTAAAAAAGATTTAGTACATTTACATGAGTATTTTTTTATATTAAAATAAAAAATAAAAAAATATTTTTTGACCCAATTTAAATTGATTAATTTTATTTTTTTATCCTATTTTTCAAAAAATTATTCAGGATTAAAAAAAAAAAAGAAAGATTACTAGTGATCATTATTAATCTCTTTCATGACAAAACTTTAAATGTAAGTTATAGAAGACAAAAAAAAGATAACCAAAATAACAATAATATCATGAAAGAATATGATAATAAACATAAAAAGATAATTAAATATTGTGAAAAAATAGAATCAAAAATAATTTTTTTTTGAAGAAAAAGAAAGAAAAAACTAAATAAAATAAAAAGAAGATGAAATAAAAAGAAAAAATCACGCGGTCTTGGAAGCTACGAAGCTGCTATTCGCACGATTTTTAAAGTTCTTTTAATGCATTTACTTATTATTTATTTATTTAAGATGATCAGAACCATTTATATTATCAATGGCTTAGATTGCGTTACTTTTCTCTCTAAAGTAAATGAACAACTTCAGAGGAGGCAAATCCATGAGGTAGAGTTCCCGGCGATACAAAATTAGAAGCTATGGCTGGAGTGGTATGGGACATGTTTGCGTCCTAATCCCGCCATACATAAGAAAGTAACTGGGAGACCAGTTTCTACAAGATTTCATAATGAGATAGATGAGGTTGAACGTGCAGAGAAAAGGTGTGGGCTATGCAAACAAACAGGCCATACTCGGAAAGGGTGTCCCAATAAGCCCACAGAGGATACCTAGTTGTGTCATGTATTTCATTATTGTAGTTATGGGGTCTTATCTATTGGTTGTGTCAGCCATACCTATCAACCTGTGGACATATGCAATAATAACAAGCAATGCATCACTTGATGCAAAATAAAAAGAGAAAAAAAAAAATCATAAACGGCTCCTGATAGTTATCTTGAAAGACAACGAGACTCTCAATAAAAAATATCTTTTTTGGGCCTTGAACTTTATTTCTGTGAGACTGATTAGCCCTACTGTCAATTTTTTTCTCTATATTAACGGAATAAGTCTACATAGCATATTAAATTGTTGATTTATCCGTTAAAAGCCAACAAAAGATTAGCAAATTCTTTTTTGTTGGGAGTCTCGTTATCTTTTCGAGGTAATTGTTAGTTTTTTTTGTTACTTTTTTCAAATACATTGACTAAATTTATTGTGTAAAATTAAGAAATATTAGTGATTTTTAAATGATTTTTACTTATAAAAATTAAATAGAGGATATATTAGTAATTAACGTGTCACATAAGCTTGTTCTGAAAAAAGATCATTGATAGAAGGACTAACTAGTCTTATAAAGTTAATTATCAATGACCGAAATTGATATTTCTTTTCTTGGGAGACACGTAGTCCTTCGAAGAACTTATCAAGGATCGAGATGGATATTCACCCAAAATAAAATTAAATTACTATGAATGACAAGAGAAAAACCATATATAAAATGATATATCTCACGGTCGTTGGAAACCTTGGAATCTACCTCTCAGATGGGCACCACTCTTAAAATCGATGATATATCCATAACACCAGTAGTGACATGCATCCAGCAATATCAATGGTGGATTGATGTGCTATAGAGCATAATGAGTGGTACGCCCATGCAAGCACAGTGGATCCCCAAGACATACTGCGACTCATCTTGAAGTCGGCCAACAATGGAAGACACCTGATATGGACCTGGTTGTTTGACTTATTTGTTATCAGGTAACTCCCGATTAGCAACAGGATGTAACATCTCTTGATATGATGTACCAGAAGGGATATGATGTACTCTGTCCCTAAGATATGTCAGCTTGATGGAAAACAACTCCTTCGCTGCGCCCTTGCTGCTGAGTATGTCGAGGCCTAGCACCGAGGAGCTCCTCTACCAACCCCACGTTGGGTGCTGGTACCATGTCTAGAAGTTACGTAAGCACCCACCCACTGGCTCTTCGTCAGTGTGTAACCCAAGGTGATACGCAATATCCTGCAAGATGATAGTGCACTCACCTCCAAGACAGGTGAAAAATGTGGGTCTCTAGATGCCAATGCTCTACGAATATAGTAATCAGGGTGTTGTCGAACACAAAGTTCCTGAGCTGCACCGTGTCACCAAACCCAGCCTCTCTCAAGTGAGGGAGAATGGCGTCCGATGGTGCGACAATGTGGCTAACTCACCTAGAGAGTAGTAAGTGAGGTCTCTGTTAAAATATAAAAAAGGTAAATACCAAATCGGTACCCGAAAGATTCTGGCACTGACAACATGATACCTGACTTTTGTTATTAACAAAATAGCCCCTGCAAGATTTTAAAATTTGACAAAATCGCCCAACTGTAAAAGGATGATGTCACAGTGAACGAAAAATGCTGATGTGGCCATCAGAAGAGAGCTCCGATGATGGCAGAGAGTTCTGATGACGGTTTTTGGTGTTCTTTGCCATAGCGGAAGGAGACGTAACGGCGAGGTGCTGCCATGGTGGAGGGGATGCTTCTAGGGACATAGCGGCGAGGTGCTGCCATGGCAGAGGAAACATTTGTTTCTTCTACTTCTTCTTCTTCTTCTTCTTTGCCATGGCGGAAGGGGACACGGAAGGACGCAACGACATGTCGAAGAAGAAGAAGTGGTGAACCCGAGAACGTAGCGAGGTACTGCCATGGTGAAAGGGGACGCAGAGACGTGTTGAAGAAGAAGAAGCAGTGAACACGAAGAACGCGGCGAGATGCAGCAGTGTGCCATGGCGGTCTTCTTCTTCAGCTGCCATGGCGGAAGGGGATGCAGCGGTGTGTTGAAGAAGAAGAAGAAGCAGTGAACACAAAGAAGAAGAAGAAGGAGATCGTCGGAAACGTCGTTGGAGCTCTCTGTCATCATCGAAGCTCTCTTCTAACAACCACATTAGCATTTTTCGTTCATTGTGACATCATCATTTCACAGTTTGGTGATTTTGTCAAATTTTAAATTCTTTCAAGAACTATTTTGTCAATAATAAAAGTCAGGTATTATTTTGTGAAAGCCGAAATCCTTCAAGTACCAATTTGGTATTTACCTCAATATAAAATATTTCAATAAAAATCTATTTAATACATGACATATTTGAAATCAAAATTAAAAAATATAAAATTCGAAATAAAGAGATAAAAATTATAATAAATAATTATTTCACATTTCATAATTTAGTTATATTTAAAATTAAATTAACTAAATCCATAATAACTATTCAGAATTAAATTTGTAAATCAAACATTTAGAAAATCTATTTAAGAACATTACAACAAATATTCAGCAAAACAAATTATCTAGTATATTCAAAATTAAAATTAAAAAATATAAAATTCAAAATAGAGAAATAAAAATGTAAAAAAATTTATTTCACATTTCATAATTTATTATTCTTTAAAATTAAATTAAATTAATTAATAAATCTATCTAGGAAAATTAATTTCTAAATCAAATATTTAAAAATTTTATTTAATAACATTGCAACTAATATTCAGAAGATACTAACAATATATTTCACTACCTAATAAAAGCTAATATGAAAACTAACCTATTTTATATTACTAAAATAACATTCATTATAGATTTATAGTCATATATAACAATACTAAATTTATAAAAGTACCCTAACTATAACTATATGCTTATTTATTTAAAAGAAGAAAATAAGAACACTAACTTAAAAGATCGATCGCTCCAATAATATGCTACGTCGCGTTCAGGTAGTTCATGTCGTCATCTCGTGCATCTACGTGCGTCATAATGTCCAAGTACCTCAAGAATAACAAGAAAAATATCCAAAATAAAAGAGAGAAAGAAAGTATAAAATGGAATGAAAATGACATTCCTCACATTTTAGACGATTTCCTTATAGAAGTGAGGATTAGACTTATCTTATTTACATTGTAAATGAATTGATGTTGAATATATCTCGTTTATAATGTAAACGAGATATGTCATGCGATGTAAATTGATAAATAAGCTATAAATTACATATATTGATAAATAAAATAATTAAATTATTTTATGACTATAAGACATTTTTTAAGTTTTCTAAGACATTGAACGTATAAAAATTATAAAAAAAATATTTAATGTATATTTTTTATTAAAATTTTATTAATATTATCTTTAACAAGTCTCTTAGGAACATATATAAAAAATCCTAAATTTAATTATATTTTTATATAGTATTTAATTTATATTGAAATTTAAATATTTTATTAATTAATAGAATATTTACAAAGCTAAAATATATAATAGGGTAATTTACAAATAAATTAAATTGAGTTAATTCGATTTATGTGTATTTGTATAAATCGAATATGCCTAATTCGATTTATTTAGATCAGTTTAGGACAGTCGTGTAATTATTTCTGTTTAGAATATTTGAATAATTTTAATTTTTATTTATTTTATTAACATAAATTACTCTATTTAATATATAATATTATTGATATTGGATTTGACCCATCCGATTTTGGTCCTCTCTCAAAAAATAAATCTAATTTAAAAAATAATTTTTTTATTAATTTTAAAAAATATTTTCTATTCATTTTTAAAAAATTACAATATTTAGACAAATCAACTTATTATAGAATTGAATTTGATTTGGTGATTTATTATACTTGAACATTGAAAATGACTTTTTGACAAGTTTATCTCCAAAAACTGCACTCTACATGTTTGAATCTTTGCTCATTGATGATGTTATCGATTGCTTCAAATATAACAACTTCAAGGTTCCTTTATTATTCTCTACAGCAGCAACAGCTTGTTCTTTCTGTGTCTCATTTTCACTCCGCCCTCACCCTCCACCTTCCACTCTCCTCCTCTTATCCTTTGGTTGGTACCTTCTTCCCCTTCCTAATTGTTTTCATTTCTGTATTCAAGTTCATAATTTCATTTTGAATAAATAGTCACTGCGCTCTAAATTATTGAAAAGTCTTGTCTTTTACATATTCTGCACTACAAGAGTACACATAAACTGTGATGATTGAGACATTAAAAGTAAAATGAAATAAAGGATTTGATCCAAGCAGATTAACCTAATGTCAAGTATAGCATTTGTAGTTTTGGAATAGTGCTACTAATGTTTGTTCAGCTAATTTAAAGTGTTCTTTGGGCTGCCATTGTTTTTGAAGAGAGAACAAGAAAAAAATTAGTATTTTTGTATTTTGTTTGGTATAAACTAAATGTAAAAAGAACAAATTATAAAAGTCCAATTTACTCTCAGTTTTTTCACACAAAAGCTTCAGAAAGAAAAATATAATAATAAAAAATATAATTATAAAAAAATTAATAAGAAAAATAAGTTGTATTTTTTATTAGTATTCGTGTGTCTTTTTGTCAAGAAAGATACAAAATACATTAAATCAGTATTTCAGAAAACAATGTCTGTCTCCATGTCTTCTACCAAAGATAATTTTATGTCTTTGTGGATAAACGCAGTGGGATACAAATAGTTTTCACATGTTATTATTGTCTTGGACTACCATTAGTTTAACATTCTTTTCATGAAAACCATAGAATTAATTAGTCTAATTAGTGATGACTCTCTTCCCAATGTAGTTAATATCATTTCTGATCTCAATTCTCAATCAATCTCTTTTGAATTTGTCTGATTTTAATCAGCAAAAGTTAATTCATTGGGAATTTTTAGTTTTTTTCAACAGCGGCATCTCCTGACAAAGAGATAGCAGCGGAGAAAGTCTTGAAGGAATTTCATGCCACAATTGAAAATGCGGCAGCATCAAGTGTCAAAGGTTATGCTGCATATATTGATAAGATGTGCAAGATTGGAAATCTTTCTGCTGTGAGTCAAATGCTACAAGATTTACAAGACAGGAACATTTCTATTCCCCCTAATGTGTATATTGTCTTGTTAGCAGAGGCAAGTCAGAAGAATGACATAGACCTTTCGTGTCAAGCCTTCAAGAAATTATTGTTGTCTTGTAAATCCCCAAGTGCAGCTTCATGTCTTAGTTTTGCCCAGGCTTCCACAAAAGCCAATGGTTGTATTGAGCTACTTAGATTCATTGAAGAAGTATCAGAAATAACTTGTTCGAGTACATCATTTGTAAACAAGATCATTTTCGCCCTTGCCAAAAGTGGACAAAAGGATAAGGCCTTGGTGATATTTGATTATCTTAAGAGTCGTAACTATAGTCTTGACTTGGTCACATATAATATTGTTCTAGATATATTGGGCCGTACAGGTCGTGTGGATGAAATGCTTGATGTGTTTTCAACCATGAAGGAAGCTGGTTTTGTCCCGAATACTGTTTCTTATAATACTGTATTGGATGGCTTGCGGAAGGCTGGAAGAACAGACATGTGCATTGTGTATTTTAAGGAAATGAGTGAGAATGGCATCGAACCGGATTTGCTTACATATACTGCATTAATTGAGAGTTTTGGCAGATCAGGAAATGCTGAGGAATCTTTGAAATGCTTCAGGGAGATGAAACTGAAGGGGATCCTCCCTTCAATATACATCTATCAATCGCTAATCAATAATTTAAACAAATCAGGAAAGGTTGAGTTGGCAAAAGAGCTTTTAGAGGAGATGAATTCATCTTCTACTCGTCTAGCTGGTCCCGAAGATTTCAAGCATAAAAGAAAACGAAGAAACAGGCTGACCGAGGGTCCCAAAGTTTGTTAGTTATGTTGGTATGCTGTTCTCTGTCATTTCTTAGTTGTAATAGCATTGCCGTAGGAAGCTGACCCTCGTGCATGTCTATGAGGTTGAATTGTTAGATATGTGCAAAGGAAAAGTGTAACATTGAATATTGATCAATTCATTTTGTTCTTTACTTATTGGAATGATCAGCTAATTTGTTGAGGCACATAGGGTGCGTTTGTTTTTGGAGACATGACAGAACAGACACTAAGACAGAGACAATAGAACAGAGACACTAAAAATGATCCTTTGTGTATTGTGTTTGGATATGGTATACAAGACACTAATGTAATGTCCAGTATTATGTTTGGATACACATAGGCAAGATTAAAATATTATATGAAAGGACTAAAATAGCCATGTGATTCCAAATTTTTCGTATTAAGTACAAACTAATTTAATAGAGAATGAGAATACATAGGAGTATAGGAGATTACAAGAAGAATTAGTTTATGAACCAACAAGGTAAAAGTGATATTGAAGTAATAACAATAACATAAGAAGAAAGGAACTATCCAGTCAAGTAAGAAATTCTACAAAAAGAAGAGAGTATCTAAAAAAAGAAAGAAGAAGAACGCAAAACAGAGAAGAAACTCAAATTAAGAAAAATAAGAAGGGATAATAGTAGAATAATAAAAAATATCTTTGGACAAAAAGAAAAAAATTTCATTAAAAAGTTCGTGTCCACCTTTCTAAATCTGGTGTCCATCATTGTCCTTCATAAAAGAGTGGATACAAAAATATAAAAAATTGTTCTGGAGACAATGTATTCAGTGTTCATGTCTCTGCCTCCAAACGCTTCCATAATGAATTTGCTTCTTCCAACACTTTTCGGATGAAACCAGTGCTTAATTGTTTAAGCATCCAGCATAAAAACAGGAGTTGGCTTATACTTGAATGAAGGAAAATATGAATAATGGCTAGCCTTATAAATATTTAACAGCTAGTATAGAAGAATAACCTTAGCTCTTTCTTTCTGGGATCACACTTTCTCTATTATATTTAACAAGTTTGGTTCAGTTGCAATTTCTAAAACCCCTCTGTTAATTCTAAAATCCCAGGAAGAATCCAAAACCAAATCATTCAAGCTTGTTTGTTTTACCTTTTGAGGGATGTCAAACGTACGTCTCATACAAACAACATTTTTGCTTCACATTGAAGTGCATTGAGTGAGAAGCACATTTTCTACTTTTATAATAAACAAAATGTGAATCAAACAAGAACCATTCTTAGCATAGAACTGATTATAGTTTCTACTGTATTCTACCATCTCTGATTCACAACTACTTTTGAAGGTGGCCAATTTTATTAAAGCCGAAACAATTGAAAACAGGATATTGAAATTGATTTTTAGCATAGAATTAGAACTCTGAAATGAAGTGAACGTCACATTCAAGCAGAAGAGGGGGCATAAAAAGCTTTTCTCCTGGTGCTAAACCCTCAAAGATTTTGTCCATCTAAATATACAAATAACAATAGAATAACATAGAAACTATATCATAGGGAAATCTCTAGTCACGTTGAACTAAAAATGGCTATAACATGACATATCATGATAAATAAGTATAATTTTTTCTTGGCAATGAACAAGCCCCATTTCTGCTCCCCAGCTGCACCTCTAATCTGCTTGGCCCTCAATCTCTCAACAATCTCATTGTAGTCTTCCTGCAATTAATGATTCCAGTCATCAATGTTTCAAAATGGGAAACAATTATATTTAAATAAGCAGCACTTAAGTCTTATTTGAAATATATAACTTTATAAGTGTTCCTCTGAGAGTTAGGATCTTGGAAGAGAAGGGAGAAAAGGAATGGCTTGATGAATAAAATCGAGTCAATTTCACTCTCCTAGCCCCCTCCCTGTCTTCCCTTCCTTTTCATGATCACAACTAATAGATACACCTTAAGGAACTCACCTCAAAGAATTCATCAATGAAATAATGGTTCTTGTTCTCAAGGGCATTTAGCTCCTGTTGTAGTGTTTTCATGAACTGAAATCACACAAGTAACAATTTTATTGTATCTTCAGAAGAACAATTTGATTAAATGTCAAAGAAAGTAAATTGTAGTATTTGACAAACCAATTATGTTTGGTCCTTAGCCATTACGTCATCGAATCAGCATTCTTAAGCATCTGTGTAGGAAACAAGGGACATGTCTTAAAATAAATGTAGGCAAGAATAAATTATGTTGTCACTAATATCTTACAATATGCTACCATACCTGATAATCTGCTTCCATGTCATGGATATAATATCCTCCTTTTTTAATGTATTCTTCACATTCTAATGATATGCTTCCAGCTCGTTTACAATAATCAATAATTAGAAGTGTACCTCCATGCTTCAACCACTTATAAAATGATTCAAACAATGTCGGTTTATCCTGCATTAAACCACAGAAAATAGCTGAGGATAAGCTTCAGAAATGAAAGGAAAGAATACTTCAAGCAGACCCAAAAAAAAAAAAATATCGATCAAACTAAAATCTAGAACTACAATTTATTTGATAAAACTTAAGTTTGATCTCACTGTTCTAAAATATACTCGTCAAAATCTCAACCATGAGCACTGAATGAGCAATATATATATATTTTTTGTCATCCCCAAATTTTAGCATTTAGTGATACCTCCCTGATCCTTTGAATTACATAGATTGTTTTCTAATTGAAGAACGATATGTCTATATATTTTGTTATGAGACATCATGCTGACTTATACTTCATGCACCATTGAATGAGATGCCAATCCCACTTAGATTAGTCACATCCTACTTAATAGTAGATGGAGTGTTTTGTTTACATGGTATCCCATATGATATATTTACACATAGTACAAGTTCTTATTAAAACACCAAAGATGGTTCCTTACTTTGATGTGTAACATGGCATCACGAGTGTAGATTACATCAAATGTATTCTTGGGATATATTTTTCTGGTGCAATCGACACATTCAAATTCAACCGTACATTTGAGTCCAATGACACGTTCAATGGCAAGAGAAATCATATTTATGGAGAGGTCAATCCCAACAACATCAACATCAAAATTTTCAGCCATGTAAATGCACTTCCTCTGGTACCACAACCGACATCCAATACTTTCTGACCTGGTTGGAGAAGTCAATCCCAACAACATCAACATCAAAAATTTCAGCCATGTAAATGTCACCTCCTCCGGTACTACAACCGACATCCAATACTTTCTGACCTGGTTTCAGCCCCAACTTTGTAACAATTTTCTTTGTTGTTTATACTCAAGCAATAAGCAACCATATATTAGAAATATCAGAAAGCTATGATGAAGCTGAATGTAAAAAACAAAATAATAATATTGATTATTATCTATTTTATTTATTTAGAGTCATAATTAAATTTGATATAATTGTAGCAAGTATCTAGAATTAATATTAACATGATATTATATTTTTAACTTGTATAATATAATAAAAAAGAACGTAGCAATTTATATCTGCTTTCTATATAGCAATAATATTATATATATTTATATATCTCCTCTTTTAGCTCTTTTCTAAAAATATTGGCATATAATTAATGTAGATAACATATATATTAACCAAGTATCACTATTAAATTAATCATAAAGGTTAATAAAACATAATGGCATAATTTTTACCTAATTGAAGCAAGTATCTCCATTAAAAACATTGGCTAATTATTACTCTGTTCAATTAGTATACAATATATATAAATATATAAGGAGTAATAGTAAATTGTTACAATTATTTATCATCTAGAAAATTCGTACCTCAGACATAGTTCTTTTTCTATTATTTTTCATACCTAATGGCTACTAGCTATGATTCTATCAACAATGTTACCTATGGTAGATTATGTAATGAACAAATTTAGAAAATAAAGGCAAGAATTATAAGGTTATGGAAAGTCCCATTCAAATTTGACAAGAGCAAGACGACTTACATAGAAATGGTTCTCATGGATGATAAGGTAAGTTGATTATTTTCCATGATTTTATTAAGTAATGCTAGGTCCAGTTTATAAATATTTTTTGTTCATATTTTAAAAAGTAACGAGTAACGAGCAAAGATGGTCTGCAAGTGCTGTTGCAAGATCACAGAAACTTGGAAGATAATTGCACGATAAATGTGGTATATAGAGAAATTTTTGAAAACTTATAATGAAAAGGTAATAACGAAATCTCTTAATTAAATTTATTAATTTATTAACATTTATTACTATCAATTAAAAAAATTGACAAATTTTTAGTGCTAATGGGTAATGCATTCTTATTGTACATTTATAGCTTGAGAATATTAAAATTATCGTAAAAATTCGTATTATTTTATTCTCCTGATAAATAATTTTATAATTACATTAATCATATGATTTTGTATACTAATAATTTAACATTGATATAATACTGTTTCAGTTATATATTTTGCAGGCATCAAAGAATAGTGTTGAGTTGTTATTCAGTGGGTTTAAATTATTTATTGTTTATTAGAGAACTTTCTGTATTAGAATTCTGTAATAATTTGTTGTTAATTTTGAGCTGATTTTGATATGTTCTTAGTTCACAGTAAACCAATATATAAAAATTTGTTGGTGGATTTAAGTATTACTAGATTATTTATGATCACATTCAGTATATATGTTTGATTTATTGAAGAAAGTAGATTACTAAAACCGATTAATAACTATTTTAGAGCTAATTCAATTAACATTAGATTAAAAAAAACAAACAATGCATAATATGTTACTTTTTTATTAATCAAATTATTATAATTCAAATTAATTTTAACAAAACAACTTAAAATTATAATTTCAATCTTATCACGTGCATGGTACAGGTAATTACACTTGTTAATACATATAAAGAGGAAAATATCAAATCTGTATTCGAAATATTCTAATTCTAATTTGATGATATTTGATTTTTGCTATTGACAAAATAATTTTTAAATAATTTTAAAATTTGAACAAGCGTATTCGTAAATTCGTCGAAACGCAACTTTAATAGAAATAATGCTAAAGTGGCCAATGTATTTTACTGTTATGACAATCTTATTAATGTATATATATATAGGTGGAATTTTTAATTAATTAATCAAATTTCATCTGAACAATCCAACCCCCTAAACTTAACCTCCTTCTCCAACACATTATCACACTCTCTCACACTAAAATGAACCAAAATGGCGTCTCAATCTTTCCACTCTCACAGAGTCGCTGCTGCTAACATCATGTGGTTCTCCTTGCGGGATCCACTGCATCTACCAACTCTTGTGTCATTTGTCGCCAGTTTGTGTTTCGTGGTGGCTCGCTTCTCTCCCTGCGGTCAAGCATAAGAACTGACACACACAGCAGCGATGATAAACCACTATTTTATGGTTTATCTTGTGCTCAATTGAGTGGTTTTATCAAGTCTTTACACACTTATTCATACAATTCACATGATTTTACAACTCCTTCCTAGTTTTGTTCTATAATTGAAAACTTGCTTCCTGAGCCTTTAAATTGTGTATTTTAATTCCCCTTTATACCATTCGATGATGTGATCTGTGTGTTAAGTATTTTCAGGCTTTATAGGGCAGGAATGGCTTAGAGGATGGATAGGAAGCTTGCAAACATGGAAGGAGCACAAGAAATAAAGGAGACAACCAGCGAGGAGCGACGCGCACGCATGGCTCATGCGTGTGCGTGAATTGGAGTCTGCACAATGACGCGTGCGCGTGCCTGACGCATATGCGTGACACGCGAAAATGATCAGCGACGCGTACGCGTGACTGACGCGTACGCGTGACTGACGCGTACGCGTGACTGACGCGTACGCGTGACATGCGCTACCTGCAGAAATTGCAGAAAATGCTGGGGGCAATTTTGGGCTAAGTTTGGACCTAGTTTTCGGCCCAGAAACACAGACTAGAGCCAAGGGACAAGCAGAGACTCAACACACATTCTCATTCGCATAGTTTTTAGTTTTAGATTGGAATCTTCGAGAGAAATTACACTTCCTCTAAGTTTTCTTCACATTCATAGTTCTAGTTTTTATGCTTTTGATTTTGATATTGAGAAGAGTCACTACCTCCGTTGAAGTTGCCATTATTCTAGTTTGTTTTCTATTCCTTTACTCTTTTGATTACCTATTAACCTTGTTCAGATACGTATGTTTATGATTTTGGAATTTTTTAATGCAAAGAACTATTTTTACCTTTAATTAATTTTCAGTTATTGCTTTATTTATCATGTCTTCTTTCTATTCCCTTTATATGCCTGTGAACGTTGTATTCATGTCAATGGAGTAGACTCCCAACTTGACTTGGGGGTTGATTAAGAGGAGACCCTTGAGTTGGAATACTCAAGTGATTAGTTCAATTGGAAGTTGTTGGCTAACTCTCTATTTACTAACGCTAATCCTTCCATAAGGAAAGGATTAGGACTTGTGAATAAGAGTTAGCTTAATCGCTTGACTTTCCTTTATTTAGTAAGGGTTAACTAAGTGAAAACAACAACTTCTTGCTATCACAATTGGGAGAATCCAACAAGGATACAACTTCCAATTAATCTCCCCCCGGTCAAGGCTTTTTAATTGATTATATAAATTCTCTTGCTAATTTCCATTGCTTTAATTTACAATTATTTATTTTTCCGTTCTCCAACTCTTAAAATTTCTCGGAAAACTCCTGATTAATAAAATAGCACTCTTTTGTCAACTCGTTGGGAGACGACCTGGGATTTCTACTCCCAGTATTTTTATTCTAAAATTTGTGACAACCTTTTTTAAATTGATAAGCAGATTTTTGTCGGTTAGGAACTATACTTGCAACGCTGTTTCTATATTAAATTCTTAATTGGTTAATTTCCGCCCCATCAATTTTTGGCGCCGTTGCTAGGGAGTTGCAATAGTGTGCTAAATTATTAGTTGGTGTACATATTTTTAATTTTGCATATTTTATTTTATTTTATTACCATGAGCTGTATGTTTCTTTCATTGAATGACGCGTTCATTGCCTGATCCAAGCTTAGCCGCATTTGATCCTGAAATTGAAAGAACTCTTTCACGTATTAGGCGAGCTTGGCGTCGGTTAACCTCTGAGGGCGGTGAAGTGGTTACTACCAATTCACCAGTCTCATCTGAGGGCAAATCTGAAGCGCCATCTGAGGAAGAAACAAGCTCCTTTACTACTGATTCTGTTGATTTACGTGCAGGTAATATGGCGGAGCCCAGAAGGATTATTCTCCAGGAAGCTGGAGCTCCAGACTTTACACTGCAACCATATCAAGCACGTCACGCAAATCTGGCTGCAGATTTTGAACTGAAGACTGCGCTAATCAACTTACTACCCAAGTTTCATGGCTTACCTGCTCAGCAGCCCATAAATTACCTTAGAGACTTTCAGACGGCCTGCTCAACTACTAGGCGTCATGGTGCAGATGAAACTACTATTTGGCTATATGCCTTCCCATTTTCTCTTGAGAGAAAGGCAAGGGAATGGTTCTACACTCAACCTGAAGAGGTTGTCACTAATTGGGATCTGCTCAGAAGGGAATTCCTGGAAAAGTACTTTCCAGCTGAAGTTACAGACAGATTGAGGAAAGAAATTTCCTGCATCATCTAAGGCGAGTCAGAGACCCTTTATGAATATTGTGAATGCTTCAGGAATCTCCTAGATTCTTGCCCCCACCATAAGATTGACCAGTTGGTGCTGATCAGCTACTTCACACAAGGCATGAAGCCTCAGGATAAGACTACACTAGATGCTGCAAGTAATGGCTCTCTGAAGAAGTACAAGACGGTGACAGAAGCGTGGCAACTGATCACCGATCTAGCTGAGTCTACCCGAAATGTCAGGCACAGGAACAACCATCCCAAGGCTATTGCAGAGGTGTCCTCTAGTAGTAAGACTGCTGCTCTCACACAGACTCTAGGAGAGATGACCCACATACTAAAGCAGCTACAGCTGAATCAACAACAACCTCAGCCTCCCCCATAACAACAAAGTCAACAGTTGGTTCCTCAGAGAGTGTGCGGAATATGCGCCTGCTATACTCATTACACTGATGAGTGTCCACAACTCCAGCAACAAGAAGATAGCACCTTGGCAGCTACTCACAATTTCTATGACTGCCCGAATCAAGGATACTATCAGTAAGGCGGCAATTACAACCAAGGTGGGAACTACAATCAAGGTTGGCAAGATAACTCCAACCAAGGTTGGAGAGATAATCCTAACCAAGGGTGGAGGGACAACTACAACCGAGGAGGCAGAGACAACAATGAGAATCAGAGGTGGAACAATAACAAAAACAGACAGCAGGACCAGAACCAACCTTACAGAGCACCACACCTAAGGCAGTCCCAGGCACCTCAAAAGAACCAACAACAGGCCCCTCAAATTACTTATCCCCCTTCTTCTGCCAATGATGAGGTGCTTCACTCTCTTGTACAAGGATAGAAAGACCTTCAGAATACACTTACCTCTAGCATCAATGGTCTTACATCCACTTTACAAGCCCTCATCTCCCGGATGGAACCACCTCCCACCCCCACCAATCAACCTTCAAGCTCCAGTACAGTTCCTTCTCAACCTTTACCCAACCCCAAAGGTGGAATTAATGCCATCACTTTGAGGTCCAGAACCACACTGTCAGAGAGGAGTCAGGAGGAGCTAAGCTCAAAAGAAGATATCCAAGCTGAAGACATTGTTGAGGTAGAGGATGTTGAAGAAGAGGAGGAAGTAGAAGACATGGCTGAAGAAGAAGTAGCTCAACCAGGGAAGGAAACACCAAAAGAAGCTGAAGCTACAAAAGACGTCATTCCCATTCCATTCCCACACCTTGCTAGGAAGTCCAGGAAGCAGATAGAGCTAGACCCCAAGATGGTGGAGATCTTCAAAAAGGTTGAGGTAACAATTCCCCTTTTTGATGTCATTCGTCAGGTACCTAAATATGCAAAGTTTCTAAAGGATTTATGCATGAATAAAGATAGGATACAGGATTTAGAAACTATTCCTCTAGGTAGCTCTATATCTGCTTTAATGGGTGATATACTTGAAAAATATAGTGACCCAGGTCCATGCATGGTAACTATTACTATAGAGGGTGTAAAATTTTCTGACTGCATGTGTGATTTAGGCGCGTATGTTAGTATAATGCCATTATCTGTATATGATGCTTTGAGGCTCCCTCCCTTAAAAAGGTCGACAGCATGTCTTGTTTTGGCAGATAAAAGCATTATCTCTATGGTTAGAATTGTTGAGGACGTGCTGGTGACTCAGGAAGACCATCATCCATCCTGCTTAGAAGGCCGTTTCTGAAGACTTCAAAGTTCAATTTGGATGCATTCTCAGAAACTTATTCCTTTGAAATAGATGGCAGAGCAGTGAGCTTCAACTTGGATGAAGCTATGAAGCATCCTCCGAAAAATCATTCCATCTTCCAGTGTGATATCATTGATGAAATTGTAGCTGCAGTTCACCAAGAGAAAGTAGAAGAGAGGCACATGGAGAAAGATGCAAGTGTGGGGACAACCTCTGAGCTTACTGAAGATACCTTGCCACCATCACTAGCTCTAAATGATCAAGTGCCTAGCCATGAACAGACAATGGAGTTAAAGCCCTTTCCACCCCACCTTAAGTATGCTTACCTTGAGGATCATCAGAAGCTCCCAGTTATCATTGCAAGGGAACTCACTTCCCAACAGGAGGAGCAGCTGCTTAGTGTGCTGAGAAGATACAAGAAAGTAATTGGGTGGAGCTTGGTGGATATAGTAGGCATCAGCCCTCAAGTTTGTAAGCATAGAATATTTTTGAAAGAGGGAGCAAGGCCGGTTCATCAACCTCAAAGGCGGTTGAACCCCACCATTTTAGAAGTTGTCAAGAAGGAAGTGACCAAACTGCTTGAAGCTGATATTATCTACCCCATCTTAGATAGTGAATGGGCCAGTCCAGTACAAGTGGTGCCCAAGAAGTCTAGAGTCACAACAGTAAAGAATGAGCATGGAGAGCTCCTGACAACTAGAGTGCAGAATTCCTGGAGGGTGTGCATTGATTACAGACGCCTCAACCAGGCTACTCGTAAGGATCACTACCCCCTGCCATTTATCGATCAGATGCTTGATCGTTTGTTAGGTAAATCACACTACTGCTTTTTAGATAGTTACACATGATATTTTCAAATCCATATAGCTCCTGAAGATCAGGAGAAAACTACTTTTACATGTCCCTTTGGAACGTATGCATACAAGAGAATACCTTTTGGCTTATGTAATGCACCAGCTACTTTCCAAAGATGCATGATGAGTATTTTCTCAAATCTTCTTGAGAATTGTATGGAAGTTTTCATGGATGACTTTAGCGTGTATGGTGATTCATTTACCCTTTGCTTGGATAGTTTAGCTAGGGTATTAGACAGGTGTGTTAGTTCAAACCTTGTATTAAATTTTGAAAAATGTCACTTTATGGTAAAACAAGGTATTGTTCTATGACATGTTGTTTCTACTATTGGTATTTCTATAGATCCAGCAAAGGTAGATGTCATTTCTAGTTTACCTTACCCCTCCTCCGTGAGGAAAGTCCGTTCATTTCTTGGTCATGCAGGTTTCTACCGGAGATTTATCAAGGATTTCAGTAAGGTAGCATTGCCTTTATTCAAACTGCTGCAGAAGGATGTTGAGTTTGAGTTGAGTGAGGATTGCATGGAAGCGTTTGATAAGCTGAAGATCGCTTTGACTCAAGCTCCGATTGTGAGAGGACCCGACTGGAGCCAACCTTTCAAGATTATGTGTGATGCCTCCAACCATGCAGTAGGAGCGGTGCTGGCTCAGCGTGAAGGTAAGGACCCTTTTGTAATTGCTTATGCATCTAAGACTCTAGACGCTGCTCAGTCTAATTATACTACCACTGAAAAAGAGCTTCTGGCTATTATTTTTGCTCTGGATAAATTCTGAGCCTATTTACTTGGTACTAAGGTGGGAGTATACTCAGACCATGTAGCTCTAAAATATTTATTAGCTAAAAAAGAGTCCAAACCAAGGTTAATACGTTGGATATTATTGCTGCAAGAATTTGATTTAGAAATTAAGGATAGGAGTGGTTCCCAGAATTTAGTGGCGGACCACTTGAGTCGCCTTGAGCACATTAAGGATGACTCCACTCCTATCAATGATGCTTTTTCATTTGATAGCTTACACGCAATATCTGAAGTAGTTCCTTGGTATGCACCTGTAGCTAATTATCTAGTTAGTCATACCTTTCCTCCTAATTTTACCAAACATCAAAGAGACAAGCTGAAAAGCGAGTCCAAATATTATATATGGGATAACCCATATTTATGGAGGTATGGTTCTGACTAGATAATTAGAAGGTGTGTGCCTCAATCAGAATTTCAGTCCATGTTAGAGGCCTGCCACTCCTCTAAGAGTAGTGGACATTTTGGCCCTCAAAGAACAGCTAGAAAAATCTTAGACTGTGGATTCTGGTGGCCTACTCTTTTTAAAGATGCTAATGCCTTCTGTAAATCTTGTTTCTCATGCCAAAGATTTGGTAATATATCCAAGAGGGATGAGATGCCCCAACAACTTATGCTATTCTGTGAAATTTTTGATGTTTGGGGCATTGACTTCATGGGTCCATTCCCAAACTCTAGTGGTTTCTTATATATACTGTTAGCTGCAGATTATGTTTCTAAATGGGTAGAAGCAATTTCTACCCGTACTGATGATGCTAACACTGTTGTCTCCTTTGTTAGAAACCATATTATCTGTCACTTTGGATCACCATGAGCAATCGTGAGTGATCAAGGCACTCACTTCTGTAACAGGAGATTAGCAGGTTTACTGAAGAAGCATGGGATTATGCACAAAGTAGCAACAGCTTACCACCCTCAGATCAATGGGCAAGCTGAGGTGTCTATGATGAGAGAACTTTTGCATGGTCTAGAAAATTGCGGATGAATCCTCGTTGCAAGTATAGTTTCTAAACCTTCAAAAGTCCTTTCATACAAACGTTTTGGTTGTCACAAGTAACAAACCCCTTAAAAATTGTTAACTGAGTATTCAAACCTCGGGTCGCCTTTTCAAGGAACTGCAGGGAAGTATGTTCTTATTATTGGCTATAAAGGTTGTAATCGGGGTTTAGAAGATGAGAAGCAAGTGATTTAAATGGCAATTAAAATCAATAAATAACTGTAAAGCAACTTTTGGCAGGGTAAGAGAAATTGGAAGTCCAACTTGGTTATCCCTCTCAACAATAATGAAAGTTGAATCTTAATTCCTCTTACTTAACCTTTAAAGCAAAGGAAAGTCAAGGGACTAATAAGTTTGACTTTCGAATCCTATTTATTTCCTAAGAAAAAGTTGGGATTATTGAAGTTCAGTTCAATTAGCAAGATAACGATTATCAATTATGCTAAGTTTGATAATGTTGAGTTACTGATTTCTTAACCAAGACCAAAAGGGAAAAAAGTAAAATTGCTGGAATAAAAATGTCCTTAGATGGGAAGCAAAAATATCTTAATTCAAAGAGAACAATAATAAACTGAAATACCTCAAATAATCATTAATTCAAATCATAACATGGAAACGGTTCATAAGCCAAATTGGCAACATTTATAGATACGAATAAAAGCATTAAAGTAAAAGTAGCATAGAAATATAGATTAAAGTAAATATTAAACCTGGATCGAGAGTCACTCTTAAAAACTAAGAGAAGTCCTAAATCCTAATCCTAAGAGAGAGAGAGGAGAGAACCTCTCTCAAACTAAATCTAAATCATGGAAAGTGAAAATTGGCGAGCTCTCTCTGAATGGATGCATTCCCCCACTTCATAACCTCTGGTCTATGCCTTCTGGACTTGAATTTGGGCCAAAAAGGGCTTCAGAATTCTCTATGAGCATTTTCTGCAATTTCTGGTGCGTGGCCTCTGTCACGCGTCCGCGTGGGTCACGCGGTCGCGTCATTCGGAGCTTTTCCTTGCCACGCGGTCGCGTCAGTCATGCAACTGCGTCATATACATTCTGCTTAAGGCACGCGGTCGCGTCAGTCATGCGACCGCGTCACTGCTTCTTTGCGCTTGGCATGCGTCCGCGTCGCCCATGCGATCGCGTGGATGATAATTTCTTCAGAAGCTCCGTTTTGTGCTTTCCTTCCAATTTTGTATGTTTCCTTTCCATCCTTTAAGTCATTCCTACCTTAGAAGATCTGAAAATTGCTCAACACACTAATCACGGCATCGAATGGAATTAAAGGTGATTAAAATAATTAATTTAAAAGCATAGGAAACATGTTTTTCACATACATCACATAATAAGGAAGGAGAGTAAAACCATGCAATTAACATGAATAAGTGGTTGAAGGATTGAATAAATCACTCAATTTAAGCACAAAATACATCATAAAATATGGGTTTATCAACCTCCCCACACTTAAACAATAGTATGTCCTCATGCTAAATCCAAGGTAATAAGTAAGGTTAAAGTGATGGAATGTCATGCAATGTAATCTAATCTAAATGCAACTACCTAAATGAATGATGCATCATGCAATTCCAATTTATTCACTCATATATAAAGCTTACAGGTAGTTAAATTAATTCACATTTTCAAGGAGTCATATATGTATATATAGCCAAGCCTTAGATAATCAATAAGCACTTTTACAATTGAGATGGGAGAAAAAGCATTTTATGGACTTGCAAGACAATTAGATAATTCAAACAAAGATAAATATTAATGAGCTATTGAACCCTCACTGGATTTGTGTTTACTCTCTAGTCACTCAGTGTTTATTGGGTTAATCACTCTATTCTTCCTTTTTTTTATTCTTCCTTTCTATAACTTTGTTCTTCATCTAACCAATCAACAATTATAGAATACAGTCATACCAAAAATTATGAGGTCTTTAATTAAGGTTGTAATAGGGCCAAGGTAAAGGTAAGGGTATATGTATAAGGCTAAGTGAGCTAATAAGTGAATCCTTAATTAGGCTAAGATCTCACCTAACATACATACTTAGTAAAACAGAATTTCTTTACCTATTTTCCCATACTTTTTCCACTTTTGGATGTTACATGCTCATGTTTCAACTTTTGTTCTTATTCCATGTGCATTGTTTTTATTTTTTGCATTTGGGGAATTCTTTTGTATCCCCTTTATTAAATACTGAAATTTTTTTTAATGCACATGGTAATTTAATCACTTTGATTTCTCATGAGCATGCTTCCCAAAAATTTCTTAGTTGAGTTATTTTATTCTTTTCAATTCTTCTACCTTTTATTTTTATCATCCATGTTCCCAATAGGTTTCCCACATTTAAACTATTCATAATTTTCTATCTTAAGCTAACCAAGGATTCAACTTGGAATTTTATTTTGTTTTTCTGCTTAAGGCTAGTAGTATGGCTGATAGAATAAAAGGGGATTTAAAGGCTCAAGGGGGCTAACAAGGGTGATGTGAAAGGTAGGTTGTTTTGGGATAAGTGAGCTAAAATTAAATGATGACCTCAATCACTCTTTTGGTATGTATCTATATTCTATATTCTATATTCTATAATTGGACATATAGATTAAAATAAAGTAAAGAATATCATAATGTAAAAGAAGGGCGGAACACACAGGAATAAAAATTATGGTTTAAATGTAACCATACAATTAAGCTCAAAACTCACAGGCTATGTGTTCTCTAGCTCAAAAATTATTTACCACTTATGTATGTCATGCAGGTTTAGTTAAAAATTCTCATTATTCTCAATGTAAAACTTATATTGAATGGCTTTAAAGTTTTAGTGTTTCTCCTTGATGAAATGTTGTTAACTTAACTATGTGATGTAATGCTATATATACAAGGTTTATGGATTTAAATTTGTTATGTTCAATTTCCTAGCTTACTTCCTTTTTATATTTTTCAATTTAAACTAAGCTGTCTTATGCTAAAAAGGGTAAGCTATACTAGTTAATCCACTAATAAGTTAGAATTGCAAACTAAACTAAATAACTAAGATATGAATAAAATGCAAAATGCAGAAATAGAGTAAAAATATATAAAAGTAGCAATGTATAAGTACTCAGAAAATAACAATAAAAAGAAAAATACAGAAAAATATCCAAAATAAAAGAAAAGAGTATGTAGTGGTTCACCAAAATAAAACGCCAGAGATGGCGACCTCCCCACACTTAAAATGAAGCATCGTCCCTGATGCTCAGTCAAGCCGGGTGTGAAGGGGTGTCATCACTGGTAGGATTGGTAGCTAGTGTCTCTGTGGTGGTGACTGGCTGAGGGGCTGACTGCTGTGGAGGAGGGGTTGTCTGGATGGAGATCTCAAGATCTGCAGCCTGGATCTGCTGGGGTGCTGCCCGCTGGGTGTCTGCCTGCTCTGCCTCTCCCTGGGGATGGGTTTCTGCCTCGGGCTCATCCGCCTCCTCCTCAGATGCCTCGGATGGTGTGTCGGGCTCGGAGGAGATGTCGCCGGATCAAATCATCAGCTTCAGGTGCTCATAGCGTCACTTGTTGCGACGCTCTATCTGGTCAAGTCGTCGAAACAAGCGGTGCACCAGATGATAGACAGGCTCTGTGGCAGGTGGAGGTGCAGTGGTGGTGGCAGGGGTAGGTGGTGCAGTGGAGGAAGAGGGACCGGCAGATGGTGTAGCTGTATCATCAGCAATGGCAGTCAAGAAAGGAGGTCTGTAACCCAAGGCCAGGAAGTTCCTGCTGTGAGGAATGATCTTCCTGCAGTCCGCGGCGGGTGGCCTCTCATCAACATCCTCCCATGGCACGTCAGCTTGACGGCCCAGCTGTGTAACCAAGTACGGGAAAGGAAGAGTGCCTCGGATGTGGACCCTGGCCATATAGTGCCGAATAAAGCGTGGCAGGTACAGTTCTTTACGCACCATCACACACCAAAGGAGGGTGATCATAGCGGCAGGTATCCCAGTCTCGTGAGTACTCGGCATAATGTAGTTGCTGAATATCTGATGCCATAGCCGAGCCTCATCGTTCAGGTAAATCCGCTTGATCCCTTTGGGCATGGTGGTGTTCTGACCCATGATCCAAGGAACTAACGGGTCAAGGTCAATCCGGGCCTTGACTGCATCCCAGTCAAAACGCATATAGCGCATGTCCTCCTCAGCTCTCTGATAGCCATCTATCTGATCAGTCTTAGGCAGAAGCTTCAGAACCTCTTCTATTGCCTCCTCAGTAACCAAAATCTGCTTCCCTCTGAGGTTCACTGCATCTAGGGAAGTTTTGAAGTAGTTGCAGTAGAATTCCCTAACCCAAGATGCATTAACCTCAGTCAGAGGTCTCTCCAGAAAGAACCAGCCTCTTTGTTTGATCTGATCAGAGGTGTATTGCTGGAGTTCTTCTGAGATCTTCAAAGTCCGCTCCAGGTATAGGTGCCTGGAGTTTGCAAACACCGGATACCTCAGCTCACAGTATCGGTTTGCAAATTTTATTGGATCAGTAGTAGGGAGCAGCTGGTCGGCCTTCTCCTGCTGGGTAAAATTTTTCTCCCGCAAGGAGGCATCATGCATGAGGTCGATGATAGACACGGAGGCTTCTCCTCTTTTTCTTTTGCCAGTAGTGGCCTTGCCTTTTTCCTTTCTATGGGAATCCGACATCCTGAAAAGCAGAAAACCAGGATATAATAAAAATGGAAAAGCAAATAGGCAAATAATAAAAAAAAACACAAAGTGGCAAGGGAGCAATAGGATAAGGAATATGAGTTAAGTAAAATGTGCATTTAGGATTGGTATAGGAGTGAAAAGAAGAAATCACAATCCAAAATGTTATTGAATGCAAGTTAAATAGAAAAAATTAACATCATGCCTTTGTTAGAATGTTAAAAGAAAGTGAAAGAAAGGTTAGGTTGGTTAGAGTTAAAATTAGTGAGTTAGTGAAAAATGTGTTAAAGTAAGAGGCATAATGAAAATAGTTCAAGTAACAAGTAATCACAGGTAGAAGCTATAGGTAACTCATATTCGAACAAGTAAGACAGTTTGATGATGATTCAAATAGAGATAAAGAAGGCAAAAATAGGAATCAAACATCGAAATTGCAGTTTAGGAATCAGGAAATCAAAGAGGATAAGAATGCATGCCCTGGCATTCATGAATGGTTTTGTTAAAGCAGTGGAAACAGAGTTCAAGATCCCAAAATCAAAACATGAATGGAAATAAAAAAGATTTATAAAAATTTGGGTAGCATTCCGGCTAAAATTGGATTTATCCGGAAAATAAACAGCAAACAAACAGTTCATATGAATTAAAAAAAAAATCAAGCTTCAGGTACATATAATGAATATAAACATGAAAATCAACGTAAAAAGTAGCAATATACAAGAAATACAGCATACGAATAAGATTACAGCAACAGAAGATTTGCAAATATGATAAAATAGAAACAAGAACAGTGCAAATAAACAGACCTAAATCCACTAACCACGTCCTAGGCTACCTAACACCCTAAAATCCACTACAACATGCATATCTAACTATCCTATCATGATCATAAATGGAAAAAAAAAAAAGAAAAACTACGAACGGAAAAAAGGATTGCATGTTGCGGAACCTGTGATGACATGTCATCATGTCATGTTTTTCTATGCCTTTTTCCTTTGTTTTCAATAGGTTTTATGCACTTTCTTGAGCCATAAGCAAACCAAGTGGGTAGATTTTCATGCTTCCTTTGATTTAATCAACCATGTATGAATTCATGCTATTTCATGAGGTTTTATGCTAAAATTGTCACATATTATGAAAGAATGAATATCTCATGATTTTGAGCATAGCTTTGATGTGTTTGGTTGATTAATGATAGGTGAAGAAGGCTTGGAGAAAGGGTGAAGCAAGAAGGAATGGCTAGGAGTAAAGAGAGGACAATGGAATAAGTTGAACCAGGAAGCAAAAACTTTTGGGTGAAAAGTTAGCCTCAAAATTAGACCCCTAACTTGGAGGCTAACGTTGGCACATGAATTTCTCCCCTGGGCACCAAAAGTTTGCGCCAACGTTAGCCCCCTAACTTTGAGGCTAACGTTGGCATGAGAAACTCCTCCCTGGCCACCCAACGTTTGCGCCAACGTTAGACCCCTAATTTGGAGGCTAACGTTGGCACATGAAAATATAAGGGAGAGGAGCAAAAGTTTGCGCCAACGTTAGCCCCCTAACTTTGAGGCTAACGTTGGCGCCACACACCACAACAGCTTGAAAGGGTATACTTCCAACAAGAATAACTTGAGCTAAAGAGCTCCAAATGAGGTGATTCAAGAAGCATTGGAAAGTAGGAATCAAGAGCTTTCCAAGCATATATGGCACTGCATGGTGGACACTAAAATTGAGGGAGAAAACTGCCCCGCAATGTGCATAAATGAACATGGTGGCAACATGCAGTGAGGCCAACTGACCTCTGCACCTTCAACGGAGTATAACTCGAGCTGTAGAGCTCAAAATAATGTGCTCCCAACGGCATTGGAAAGTAGACATCCAGGGCTTTCCAAAAATGTATAATAGTATGGGGTGGACAATACGTTTGAGCCTCCAGAACTGGCGTTTTCGCCAACGTTTGAGGCAAACGTTACCTCAAACGCTGCACACCAAAGCCCGCGACCATGCCCTCTTCAAATGATCATAACTTGAGTTGTAGATGTCCAATTGAAGTGATTCCAAATGGGTTAGAAAGCTGACATTCAGAGCTTTCCAACCATATATGATAGTCTATATTGGGCATAAAATTGGCAACATGACAAGAGGACAAAGTTGGCGCCATAAATGTGCATAAGGGAGGCCAACGTTAGGGTCAAAGTTAGACCCCTAACGTTGGCACCAACGTTCATACCAGCAAGTTTTGTGGGCTGCTATGAAAAGTTGGAGCCAAAGTTAGACCCCTAACTTTAGCTCCAACTTTTGGTCCAACTTTTGCAAACTCAACCCGGTTCAATTCGGTTCCTCTTCAAACTCCAAGAGCAATCAACCAAGGCCTTTATCAACCCAATTCCATCAAGAGCAAGGGCCCAAATGATCATCACTCAAAGGCACAAGAAATAGATAAAATAGGAATTTCATTTAATTGTAATTTGTTTTTAATTTCATTTTCATTTCCATTTTGTAAAGCCTATATAAGGCATCATTTTCATATTTGTGAGGAGGCTGGCTCCACTAGGGAGCATTAGGATTAGAGAACTCTCTCTTTAATTTTCATCTTTGTTTTGAGTCTTGGGTGGAGAATTGAAGGTGTTCTGTTTCATTCTCCCTCTGAGATTTCTCTCTGCTTTCTTTACTGCTTAATTGAATCGAATTTTCTGTTAATTGCTCTTCATCTACTTTCTCTGCAATTTACATTTCCCTTGCAATTGTTCTTGTTGGATCTAGGAAGGCATTGAGATCTAGACTTGGTTATCTAGTCTCTTGGGTCCTGAGATCTTAATTCCAATTTTACATTCTCTGTTTATTGCTTTTCATGTTTATTTACATTTCTGTTTTGGTTCCGAATCAATCAAATCCATCTTTTACTTCTCTGCTTGTTGCAATTTAACTTTTCCTTGTTTAATTTCTGCAAATCCAATTCCCAATTCCCTTTACATTTGATGCAATCTATATTTCTTGTCATTTAAGATTCTTGCAATTTACATTTCTTGCTCTTTAAGCTTCCGCCTATTTACATTCTGCAACTTTAATTTCCCTGCAATTTTTACCTTTTGTTGCTCAACTTCACACAATTCACTCTATGTTAGCTTGACTAAACTAATCACCCACTAAAGTTGCTTGATCCATCAATCCCTGTGGGATCGACCTCACTCCCGTGAGTTTTTATTACTTGATGCGACCCGGTGCACTTGCCGGTTAGATTTGTGTGTTTTGAGAGAAATTCACTTTTCCACCAAAATACTCATCAAGTTTTTGGCGCTGTTGATGAGTATTTTGGTAGAAAAGTGAATTTCTCCCAAAACACACAAATCTAACCGGCAAGTGCACCGGGTCGCATCAAGTAATAAAAACTCACGGGAGTGAGGTCGATCCCACAGGGATTGATGGATCAAGCAACTTTAGTGGGTGATTAGTTTAGTCAAGCTAACATAGAGTGAATTGTGTGAAGTTGAGGAACAGAAGGTAAAAATTGCAGGGAAATTAAAGTTGCAGAATGTAAATGGGCGGAAGCTTAAAGAGCAAGAAATGTAAATTGCAAGAATCTTAAATGACAAGAAATATAGATTGCATCAAATGTAAAGGGAATTGGGAATTAGATTTGCAGAAATTAAACAAGGAAAAGTTAAATTGCAACAAGCAGAGAAGTAAAAGATGGATTTGATTGATTCCGGACCAAAACAGAAATGTAAATAAACATGAAAAGCAATAAACAGAGAATGTAAAATTGGAATTAAGATCTCAGGACCCAAGAGACTAGATAACCAAGTCTAGATCTCAATGCCTTCCTAGATCCAACAAGAACAATTGCAAGGGAAATGTAAATTGCAGAGAAAGTAGATGAAGAGCAATTAACAGAAAATTCGATTCAATTAAGCAGTAAAGAAAGCAGAGAGAAATCTCAGAGGGAGAATGAAATAGAACACCTTCAATTCTCCACCCAAGACTCAAAACAAAGATGAAAATTAAAGAGAGAGTTCTCTAATCCTAATGCTCCCTAGTGGAGCCAGCCTCCTCACAAATATGAAAATGATGCCTTATATAGGCTTTACAAAATGGAAATGAAAATGAAATTAAAAACAAATTACAATTAAATGAAATTCCTATTTTATCTATTTCTTGTGCCTTTGAGTGATGATCATTTGGGCCCTTGCTCTTGATGGAATTGGGTTGATAAAGGCCTTGGTTGATTGCTCTTGGAGTTTGAAGAGGAACCGAATTGAACCGGGTTGATTTTGCAAAAGTTGGACCAAAAGTTGGAGCTAAAGTTAGGGGTCTAAATTTGGCTCCAAATTTTCATAGAAGCCCACAAAACTTGCTGGTATAAACGTTGGTGCCAACGTTAGGGGTCTAACTTTGACCCTAACGTTGGCCTCCCTTATGCACATTTATGGCGCCAACTTTGTCCTCTTGTCATGTTGCCAATTTTATGCCCAATATAGACGATCATATATGGTTGGAAAGCTCTAAATGTCAGCTTTCTAACCCACTTGGAATCACTTCAATTGGACATCTACAACTCAAGTTATGATCATTTGAAGAGGGCATGGTCGCTGGCTTTGGTGTGCAGCGTTTGAGGTAACGTTTGCCTCAAACGTTGTCGAAAACGCCAGTTCTGGAGGCTCAAACGTATTGTCCACCCCATACTATTATACATTTCTGGAAAGCCCTGGATGTCTACTTTCCAATGCCGTTGGGAGCACATTATTTGGAGCTCTACAGCTCGAGTTATACTCCGTTGAAGGTGCAGAGGTCAGTTGGCCTCACTGCATGTTGCCACCATGTTCGTTTATGCACATTGCGGGGCAGTTTTCTCCCTCAATTTTAGTGTCCACCATGCAGTGCCATATATGCTTGGAAAGCTCTTGATTCCTACTTTCCAATGCTTCTTGAATCACCTCATTTGGAGCTCTGTAGCTCAAGTTATTCTTGTTGGAAGTATACCCTTTCAAGCTGTTGTGGTGTGTGGCGCCAACGTTAGCCTCAAAGTTAGGGGGCTAACGTTGGCGCAAACTTTTGCTCCTCTCCCTTATATTTTCATGTGCCAACGTTAGCCTCCAAGTTAGGGGTCTAACGTTGGCGCAAACGTTGGGTGGCCAGGGAGGAGTTTCTCATGCCAACGTTAGCCTCAAAGTTAGGGGGCTAACGTTGGCGCAAACTTTTGGTGCCCAGGGGAGAAATTCATGTGCCAACGTTAGCCTCCAAGTTAGGGGTCTAACTTTGAGGCTAACTTTTCACCCAAAAGTTTTTGCTTCCTGGTTCAACTTATTCCATTGTCCTCTCTTTACTCCTAGCCATTCCTTCTTGCTTCACCCTTTCTCCAAGCCTTCTTCACCTATCATTAATCAACCAAACACATCAAAGCTATGCTCAAAATCATGAGATATTCATTCTTTCATAATATGTGACAATTTTAGCATAAAACCTCATGAAATAGCATGAATTCATACATGGTTGATTAAATCAAAGGAAGCATGAAAATCTACCCACTTGGTTTGCTTATGGCTCAAGAAAGTGCATAAAACCTATTGAAAACAAAGGAAAAAGGCATAGAAAAACATGACATGATGACATGTCATCACAACACCAAACTTAAACCTTGCTTGTCCCCAAGCAAGAAAAGAATCATGCAATAAAGATTGACAATCCAAGGTAAGAAGAATAGCAACTCAATGTTCATGGTAAGCTAGTTTTCTAAGCATGCTACAATCACAAAAGAAATGTAAATGATTGATGCTTCCATCTAGCTCAATTTATGAAATCTTTCTTTTATATTTCTTCCTTGAAACAAACTTTTGATTTTCTTATTTAGCTTCTCCTTTTGGGTGCTTTGCCCCATGAGTTGATAACAAAGCTACGACTTCTAAATGCTTTGTTTTCAAGTATTACCACTTGATACATAAGCACCACAAGCATTTGATTAGAGGACTTCATTAAGCTCATTTTTCTTTTCTTTTCTTAACTCTCTAATCATTGATGCTCAGAGCCTTGAGCTTTGAGGGAGTGCTTTTGCACTTTGAGCCTAGCCTTGACTTCTAAGTGTTTTGTTTTCAAGCATTTGGCTTGATACATAAACACCACAAGTACTTAGCAAATAAATTGCCATTGGTACTCAGAGCCTTCAGCTTTCTCACTCTTTCCCTTTTTCTTTTCTTGCTTTATTTTTGCATTTGCTTCTTCAAGGTTTTTATGATTTTCAAAAGATTTCACAAAATGTCCTAGATGAAAACTTCAATTAAATAAAATCTAATGCAATTAAGCAACAATCAAACATACTAGCTTACCAATACTTTTATGCACATGCTAAAATCTTCTTTAATGCCTTGTTTGTTTATGATCATGATACTTTGTTGCTTTTGAATTCACAAAACTCAAGTTGGTATTCATAATGACACAGCACCATGTTGCAAATTAAAAATCAACTATGCCTTTTCATACACACATGCATACAGAGAAGGTAAAGACAATCATGCAGTTTATAGTGCTTGAAACAAATGAGAGGAAAAGGAACTTTACAACCTTGTAGTTCATCTTCTCTATTGTTGTCATTTTCCTCCCATTCTCTTCCTTCCCATACCAAACTCAGAATGCTTGCTTATCCTCAAGCAACTATTAGAACCGTGGCTATGGGGCTAAGATGGATCATGAATGTCTTACACAAGGAATGTTAGTAGTACATGTGTTTCAAGCAAGCAAAATTAAAGATAATAATCAAGGCACAAGATACAGAGACATTGTGATTGCATACTTAAGAAGGTGAGCATAATACTTTGCATAGAAGATAAGTGGCACACCAAACTTAGTGTGACACTTTCACTTTGGAATCAATGCAAGTATTCAGTCAAGATTTGAAGCAAATTGTGTTGCATAGCAACACCAAACTTAGAATGCAATCCTATGTCCATTTATTTGAACTAAAACTAAACAAAAGAAACTGTTATATGTTAAATACAATCACCAAATGAAGAGTCTGTTATGAATAAGGATGTCTTGGTGATGTATTAACAAAAACAGTTAATGAAGGAAAGCATTAAAAACAAGTAAATAAATGAAACAAAGAGAAAACAAAAATTATCCAACTAAGAAGAAAAATAACACTGTAAAAGGCAATATGATTATGCAGACAAGTGATGTTGCTGGATTGATTTGCATAGAAAAATAGGTGACACACCAAACTTAGAATCTTGGTGTGTCACTTTCATGTAAAATTGATGCAATCATCCATGAAGATGGAAAACAGTTTGTTGCAGGGCAACACCAAACTTAGAATGTAACCATATGCCAATTTATTGAAATTTAAACAAAGCAAGGAAAAGAAATGTACCTACTGTCTACCTGTTCTTTACTTTCTTCCTCTTCTTCCAATTTGTTAAGAGAAATGACTTCAAAGGAGGAGAAGATTCAGCTATTACCCCTTGTCTTGGTCTCTCCTCAGCAAGCTTTCTTTTGTACATGGCTTGATTGAGCTTGCTTGCTATTGGTCCAGGGGTTGGATTGCTTGTGGTTGACCTCCTCTTGAATGTTGTCCTTGGTAGTTTGGTCACAATCCTCTTTTCGGTGCTTTTGTCAATTGCCTTCACTTCTTTGAATCCATTTTTTGGTGGTTGTGTGATTGTTGGAGTTTTGTCTTCATCAAGAGTCTCTTGCAATGGTGGTTCTGTGAATTCTTCCTTCATGTACTTCTTTGCCTCACTTGAGTTTGGAATGACTTCTTCACTTTCTTGCTCCTCCACTTCCTCTTTTACACCCAACATTTGTTTCAATCGCTCTATCATGGGGGAGGTTTGTCGATCTTCCCAACATTTCTTCATCTCCTCGTCATACCTTTCAATCATGGATTCAGATGTTGAGGCATTTTGGTCCAGGGAGGTTTGTGAGAGTTGTGAGTTTTCATGTTCTCTTGTCATCTCAAGTGCAGTTTCAGGTTCAACCACCTCATTCTTCATTGAAAGTTCACTTGATGCAGTGGCCTCCTTATCTTGCTTTTCCACTTCCTCACCCACACATTTGTCTTCATCCTCACTGGTTGATGGTTCTAAGTTTCCCCTTGTTTGCTCTAAGGACCCATTTATCTGCTCGAGGATGGTTTCTTCCCAAGATGGGGATTTTGTGTAAAATTCCACTAGTTTTCTCTGTATTTCAATGCCTTCACGGTATTCCTCATCTGTTAATTCAAGAGATGAAGGTCGAGAGTAATTTTGGTGAAGTGAATGTGTTGTGGTGAAGTTGTGTTGAGGGGTGTGGAATGAGTTGTGTGATCGATGGGATGACTGGTATGGATTTTGGAGGAAACTTTGTGTTGAGGCATAATCAAGTGATGAAGAACTTTCAAATGAGAAACTGGGACGTGAGGGTGGATGCTTTTCCATTCTTTGGCGATGCTTCCATCTTCCATGAGGATAATGATATGAATCATTTTGTGGTGGTGGTTGGTATCCCATATGATTCTCTTTCTCATCTTGTGGTTCTGAAGCATAGCTCCATGAATTGGAGTGCCCAGAATTTGAAGTTTCTTGGTGATATCCCCAGCCATCATTAGAGATTGGTGATGGTGGTTGATATCCCATAGAATTTGTTTGATCATAAGATGAGTTGAACTCCATTTGAGTTTTGTAAAACACACAACCAAGGAAAATTGAAATTACTCATATCAGAGATGAGAATTTCTTAGTGAGGCAAAAACTCAAACACCTTGGTTTCACTTTGAAACAGAAAACAAAAATAAAGAAAATGCTTGATCTAGACTTCTCACCCACTTAATCATTGTTGATCTAATCAATCCCCGGCAACGGCGCCAAAAACTTGATGAGATATTTTGGAGGAAAAATAAATTTCTCCCAAAATACCCAAAACTAACCGGCAAGTGTACCGGGTCGTATCAAGTAATAAAAACTCACGGGAGTGAGGTCGATCCCACAGGGATTGAAGGATTGAGCAATTTTAGTTTAGTGGTTGATTTAGTCAAGCGAATCAAGATTTGGCAGATGGTTTTGTGACTTGCAGAATTAAATTGCATTGAAAGTAAAGAGTGCAGGAAATTAAATTGCTGAATCTTAAGGAACAAGAAATTAAATGGCAGAAACTTAGAGTGCAAGAAATGTAAATTGCGGAATCTTAAAGTGCAAGGAATGTAAATTGCTTGAAATGTAAAGGGGATTGGGGTGTGGAATTGCAGAAATTAAACAAGGAAAAATTAAATTGCATCAAACAGAAGAGGGAAAGGGAATTGGGATTGAACCGGATATGAAGCAGTAAAGTAAATGAACATTAAAAGCAAGAAATAGAGAATGTAAAATTGAGATCTCAGGGCCCAGAGACTAGAAAACCAAGTCTAGATCTCAATGCCTTCCTAGATCCAACAAGAACAATTGAAAGGAGAATGTAAATTGCAAAGAAAAGAGATGAAGAATCAAGTAACAGAAACGGAAATTCAAATTCAGTAAATAAAGCAGAGAGATCCAAGATTGAGATTGAAACAGAATTTCTTCAATTCTCCAATCCAAGATCCAAGACAAGTGTAATTGAAATTGAAAGCAATGAAAACAAAGAAAGTAAAGTTCACTAAATAACCAAAAGCTCTCCGAGAACTATTATGAAAATTCTAAAAGGAAAGCTCTCCGAAGAACTTGAATTCTATCCTATTTATACACTTTCTTTAAATGATCTTCAAGCCTTGAGTTGGGCCTTTGCTCTTGGTGGAATTGGGTTGAAAGAGGCCTTGGTTGATTGCTCTTGAAGTTTGAAGAGGAACCGAAGTGAACCAATTGAACCGGTTTTGAGGTTAGCAAAAGTTGGACCAAAAGTTTGAGCCAAAGTTAGGGGTCTAACTTTGGCTCCAACTTTTTATAGCAGCAAACACATTTTACTGGTATGAACGTTGGTGCCAACGTTAGGGGTCTAACTTTGACCCTAACGTTGGCAATGCCTTGTGCTAGTGGCGCCAACGTTAGCCTCCAAGTTAGGGGGCTAACGTTGGCGCAAACGTTGGCCCTTCTCCCTTTGTAATTCATGTGCCAACGTTAGCCTCCAAGTTAGGGGGCTAACGTTGGCACAAACGTTGGATGGCCAGGGAGGAAATTTCAAGTTCCAACGTTAGCCTCCAAGTTAGGGGGCTAACGTTGGGGCTAACTTTTTGCTTCCTGGTTCAATTTCACTTATTCCATTGTCCTCTCTTCACTCCTAGCCATTCCTCTTTGCTTCAACCTTTCTCCAAGCTTTCTTCACCTATCATTAATCAACCAAACTCATCAAAGCTATGCTCAAAATCATGAGATATTCATTCTTTCATAATATGCAACAAATATAGCATAAAACCTCATGAAATGGCATAAATTCATATATGGTTGGTTCAATCAAGGGAAACATGAAAATCTACTCACTTAGTTTGCTTGTAGCTTAAGAAAGTGCATAATTCTAATGAAAACAAAAGAAAAAGACTAGTTAAAATAGGCTAGGATGACTTGTCATCAACCTGGAAGGCGAAAGAAGGAGGTTGGGGTACAGAGGTGGCTGGGGGTGGTGGCGGTGACGTCCGGCATGGCAGCTGGCGGCGGTGGGCACAGCGGTTGCTGGCGCGGCTGTTTGGGGCAGGGGGAAGGGATAGGATAATGGGGGTAGGGGAAGATAGGAAGGGGGTGGGTGCGGCTGGGACGGACGGTGGCGGTGGGTGGTGGTTTGCGGAGGGCAGTGGCGGAGAGGGGGGGAAGGGGAAGAAAGAAGAAGAAAGAAAGGGGGGAAGAGGGGGTTGGGTGGCGGTGGCGTCTGGGTGGTCGGCGGTGTCAAGCGGTGGTCGGGGCGGCGGCAATGGTGGTTGGGTGGTGGTTGAGAGTAGAAAAAGAAGAGAGGGAGAAGAGGGTTGGGGGGCTGCACGACTGATAGGGTTCGCGTGGCTTGGGGGTTATATTTTCAAATCCACGCGATCGCATGAGGGACGCGGTCGCATGATGGGGTGAAAATGGAGGTGACGCGATCGCATAGGTCGCGCGATCGCATGAAAGGGATAGAAGAGGGGATGACACGATCGCGTGGGCCGCGCGATCGCATCGCTGGAAATTGTGCTAAACGCACGACTCCAGTGTCGTTTCAGCGCAACTCTCTATCTCCTTCTGGGGTGATGTGCAATCCATGCGACGCGATCGCGTCGCTCACGCGGTTGCGTGGGATTGGTTGTGTGCATGTGACGCGATCGCATGGGGCATGCGGTCGCGTGGTCCATTTTGTGCTAAACGCACCAGGGCCGCATGATTCCAGCCTAACTTTCTGGATGTTGGATCTTTACGCCGATCTCCAGGTCACGCGGTCGCGTGGATGACGCGGTCGCGTGGGAAGTGTAGTTCGCCATTTGACGCGATCGCATGGGTGATGCGGTCGCGTCGCGCATCCCTTTTTTTTTACGCATGAAAAATGCAGAATGCAATGATTAATGTGAATGCTATGCATGATCCCAGGTTTAATAAAACAAAATAAAACTCAAAAACAAAACTAAATAAAATTAAAAGTGTAATAAGAATAATCATACCATGGTGGGTTGTCTCCCACCTAGCACTTTTGGTTAAAGTCCTTAAGTTGGACATTGGAAGGGCTTCCTGTTATGGTGGCTTGTATTTAAATTCATCCAGAAATCTCCAACAATGCTTGGAATGCCAATAGCCTCCGGGGTCCCAAACTAGGCATGTGAAGCTTCTGATCAGCTTCAAGTAGATTTTCAGGCTCCTGGGATGACGAATGTCAGAATAGAATCCATGATCCCGAGCTTTGTTTTTAAATCTGCCTCCGTCTTGATCTATATTTACCCATCCAGGCGGTTTAGGAAGTAGATTCTCACCATGGTGACCAAACGTTTTCCGAGATCCATGCAATTGAGCTTGATACCAATCCGTGTACTTCGAGGTGAAGCGTGGAACCTTATTGAACCTTGTGCACCAGCTCTGAGCACGAGCCATTTCCCTCTTACTCTTAAAGCCACAGAGAGCTCTAAGCTGGCCATCTGTTTCAAGTAAACCATATTCAAGTGAATAAGTGAAGTTAAGGGTTAAGGATTGTACCCACTTGAAGCTTGTATTAGGTGGTAATGGCCTTGGGGTAGGTGTTTCTGGAGGTTCTGTAAGTTCTTCTCCCTCGTGCTCTTCTGTTAAATCCTCCACTTCTTCGCAAGATTCTTCAAATGCATATGCACCCTGGTCAAAGTCTTCTATGTCTTCCTCATCACTCGAGTCATAGATTGGAGGTTGAGAGAAATCCACCTCTACATCATCTTCGTATTCATTTGGGGAAGATTCTTCGATCTCAGAGAATTCACTTGCGGATGCAAGTTTATCACTAAGAAAACTTGACTTGTGACTATCGTCATCAAGAGAATTTGCTTCTTGGATTATTCCTTCTGATTCTTCATAAACGACTTGCCTTGGGGATTGTGCGCTATCCTCCTTAGCATTAACTGTAGCGTCCTTGACGGAGTTCTCCTCAGCTCTGAATTCCCATGGAGGTTCAGCATCTCCTAGATCTTCAACCAACTCCTCTTCTTGTACAATGACAGCTTTTTCTACTTGTTCTAGTACGAATTCGTGCTCTGTCTTGTCCACTGAAGTTTCTAATATCTCCTTCATGCTACGCTCTTCATTAGATTGTCCACATGGGGTTGTGGTTGGTCCTTGAATGTTCGCGCGTCTAGAAGCCAATTGAATTACTGCTTGCTCCAGTTGTCGAATGGTTGTTTGAAGTTTATTCACTGTTTCCTTGAGGTGAACCTCTGATTCTCGGGGTGCTGGATTTGGATATGAAACACGGGGAAGTGGTGGTGCTTGGGAGTGAGTGGATTGGAACTGGGGTGGAAAAGGATCATATGGTGGCGAATGGTGAAAAGAAGCTTGTGAGTGTGGTGGTTCGAGGTTATGTTGAGAGGATGGTCTATAGGCACGGGGTGGGGCTTGTTGGTAGTTACAAGGCTGTCCACCATATCTATCAGCTGGGTGTGCATTGTAGAATGGTCGTTGTCCATGATATCTTGGAGGGTGTTGTTGCCTAAAGGGTTGATTAGATCCTCTTGGCTCCATCCGTCCTTGATTAGTCTGACCTTGATGCATATTCCTGCTGCAACTTCTATTTCCTTCAACAAAGTTAGAACTAAACTCAAAGCGAGAGGGGTGAGAATTCATGGTAGCAAATAGAAATAAAAAGGAAAGACAAAAATAAATGAACAAGCAAAAGAAAAATATTTACAATAATCAATAATAAGGCACACGTTAGCAGTTCCCCGGCAACGGCGCCATTTTGATGAGAGAACTTTTGCGTGGTCTAGAAAATTGCGGATGAATCGTCGTTGCAAGTATAGTTTCTAAACCTTCAAAAGTCCTTTCATACAAACGTTTTGGTTGTCACAAGTAACAAACCCCTTAAAAATTATTAACCGAGTATTCAAACCTCGGGTCGTCTTCTCAAGGAACTGCAGGAAAGTATGTTCTTATTATTGGCTATAAAGGTTGTAATCGGGGTTTAGAAGATGAGAAGCAAGTGATTTAAATGGCAATTAAAATCAATAAATAACTGTAAAGCAACTTTTGGCAGGGTAAGAGAAATTGGAAGTCCAACTTGGTTATCCCTCTCAACAATAATGAAAGTTGAATCTTAATTCCTCTTAGTTAACCTTTAAAGCAAAGGAAAGTCAAGGGACTAATTAGTTTGACCTTCGAATCCTATTTATTTCCTAAGAAAAAGTTGGGATTATTGAAGTTCAGTTCAATTAGCAAGATAACGATTATCAATTATGCTGAGTTTGATAATGTTGAGTTACTGATTTCTTAACCAAGACCAAAAGGGGAAAAAGTAAAATTGCTGGAATAAAAATGTCCTTAGATGGGAAGCAAAAATATCTTAATTCAAAGAGAACAATAATAAACTGAAATACCTCAAATAATCATTAATTCAAATCATAACATGGAAACGGTTCATAAGCCAAATTGGCAACATTTATAGATACGAATAAAAGCATTAAAGTAAAAGTAGCATAGAAACATAGATTAAAGTAAATATTAAACCTGGATCGAGAGTCACTCTTAAAAACTAAGAGAAGTCATAAATCCTAATCCTAAGAGAGAGAGAGAGAGGAGAGAACCTCTCTCAAACTAAATCTAAATAATGGAAAGTGAAAATTGGCGAGCTCTCTCTGAATGGATGCATTCCCCCACTTCATAACCTCTGGTCTATGCCTTCTAGACTTGGATTTGGGCCAAAAAGGGCTTCAGAATTTGCTATGAGCGTTTTCTGCAATTTCTGGTGCGTGACCTCTGTCACGCGTCCGCGTGGGTCACGCGGTCGCGTCATTCGGAGCTTTTCCTTGCCACGCGGTCGCGTCAGTCATGCGACCGCGTCACTGCTTCTTTGCGCTTGGCATGCGTCCGCGTCGCCCATGCAATCGCGTGGATGCTAATTTCTTCAGAAGCTCCGTTTTGTGCTTTCCTTCCAATTTTGTATGTTTCCTTTCCATCCTTTAAGTCATTCCTATCTTAGAAGATCTGAAAACTGCTCAACACACTAATCACGGCATCGAATGGAATTAAAGGTGATTAAAATAATTAATTTAAAAGCATAGGAAATATGTTTTTCACATACATCACATAATAAGGAAGGAGAGTAAAACCATGCAATTAACATGAATAAGTGGTTGAAGGATTGAATAAATCACTCAAATTAAGCACAAAATATATCATAAAATATGGGTTTATCAGTCTAACAGAGAGATAAAGCGCATACTGGAGAAGATAGTCAAGCCTCATAGGAAGGACTGGAGCACCAGACTTGTAGATGCGCTCTGGGCTTATCGGACAGCGTACAAGACACCCATCGGGATGAGTCCCTTTCGCCTAGTCTATGGCAAAGCTTGTCACCTCCCAGTGGAGGTAGAACACAAGGCTTTCTGGGCTATGAGGGAATGCAACATCGGATTTGAGAAGGCTGGTGCTGAGAGGAAGCTACAACTGGCAGAACTGGAGAACCTTCGACTCGAAGCATATGACAACTCCAGGTTGTATAAAGAGAAGGTGAAGGCTGTGCATGACAAGCATATCAAAAGAAGACATTTCAGACCTGGGGAGCTAGTTCTCCTCTACAACTCAAGGTTGAGACTCATGCCAGGCAAGCTGCTGGTGCACGAAATTGTGATCTCCAGGCTCGAACAAATCCTGGTAATGGCTCCAAAGCTTGGTGCTCTGATCTTAATTCATAATTGTCACAACTTCGATACAACTAACCAGCAAGTGCACTGGGTCGTCCAAGTAATACCTTACGTGAGTAAGGGTCGAATCCCACGGAGATTGTTGGTATGAAGCAAGCTATGGTCACCTTGTAGATCTTAGTCAGGCAGATATAAAGTGATAATGGAGTTTTCGAAATTTAATAATAGAATAGGGATAGAGATACTTATGTAATTCATTGGTGAGAATTTCAGATAAGAGAATGGAGATGCTTTTCGTTCCTCTGAACCTCTGCTTTCCTGCTGTCTTCATCCAATCAGTCTCACTCCTTTCCATGGCTGGCTTTATGCAAGGGCATCACCGTTGTCAGTGGCTACATCCCCTCCTCTCAGTGAATAATATGCTCACACACCCTGTCACAGCACGGCTATTCATCTGTCGGTTCTCGATCATGCTGGAATAGGATTCACCCTCCTTTTGCGTCTGTCACTAACGCCCAACAATCGCGAGTTTGAAGCTCGTCACAGTCATTCAATCATTGAATCCTACTCAGAATACCACAGACAAGGTTTAGACCTTCCGGATTCTCTTGAATGCCGCCATCATTCTAGCTTACGCCACGAAGATTCCGGTTAGGAGATCTGAGAGATATTCATTCTAGCTTATTTCACGTAGAACAGAAGTGTTTGTCAGGCACGCGTTCATAAGGGGGAAGGATGATGAGCGTCACACATAATCATCACCTTCATCACGTTCTTGGGTGCGAATGGATATCTTAGAAGCGAAATAAGAAGAATTGAATAGAAAACAGTAGTACTTTGCATTAATCTTTGAGGAACAGCAGAGCTCCACACCTTAATCTATGGAGTGTAGAAACTCTACCGTTGAAAATACATAAGTGAAGGTCCAGGCATGGCCGAGATGGCCAGCCCCCTAAACGAGATCAATAGTCTCCTAAGATGAACAATGGAATAAAACTGAGACCAAAGATGGTCAAAAAGACGTCTAATACAATAGTAAGAGGTCCTATTTATAATAAACTAGTCACTAGGGTTTACATGAGTAAGTAATTGATGCATAAATCCACTTCCGGGGCCCACTTGGTGTGTGTTTGGGCTGAGCCTGAGTGTTGCACGTGCAGAGGCCATTTGTGGAGTTGAACGCCAGTTTCTGTGCCAGTTTGGGCGTTCAACTCTGGTTTTGGATCCTTTTCTGGCGCTGGACGCCAGATTTGGGCAGAAGGCTGGCGTTGAACGCCAGTTTACGTCGTCAATTCTTGGCCAAAGTATGGACTATTATATATTGCTGGAAAGCCCTAGATGTCTACTTTCCAACGCAATTAGAAGTGCGCCATTTCGAGTTCTGTAGCTCCAGAAAATACACTTTGAGTGCAGGGAGGTCAGAATCCAACAGCATCAGCAGTCCTTCTTCAACCTCTAAATCTGATTTCTGCTCAAGTCCCTCAATTTCAGCCAGAAAATACCTGAAATCACAGAAAAACACACAAACTCATAGTAAAGTCTAGAAATGTGAATTTAACATAAAAACTAATGAAAACATCCCTAAAAGTAACTAGATCCTACTAAAAACATACTAAAAACAATGCCAAAAAGCGTATAAATTATCCGCTCATCACAACACCAAACTTCAATTGTTGCTTGTCCCCAAGCAACTGAAAATCAAATAGGATAAAAAGAAGAGAATATACTATAAATTCCAAACTATCAATGAAACAGAGCTTCAATCAAATGAGCGGGACTTAAAGCTTTTTGCCTCTTGAATAGTTTTGGCATCTCGTTTTATCCATTGAGGTTCAGAATGATTGGCATCTATAGGAACTCAGAGTTCAAATAGTGTTATTGACTCTCCTAGTTCAGTATGATGATTCTTGAACACAGCTTCTTTATGAGTCTTGGCCGTGGCCCTAAGCACTTTGTTTTCCAGTATTACCACCGGATACATAAATGCCACAGACACATAATTGGGTGAACCTTTTCAGATTGTGACTCAGCTTTGCTAAAGTCCCCAATTAGAGGTGTCCAGGGTTCTTAAGCACACTCTTCTTTTGCTTTGGACCTTGACTTTAACCGCTCAGTCTCAAGTTTTCACTTGACACCTACACGCCACAAGCACATGGTTAGGGACAGCTTGGTTTAGCCGCTTAGACCAGGATTTTATTCCTTTAGGCCCTCCTATCCACTGATGCTCAAAGCCTTGGGATCCTTTTTATTTGCCCTTGCCTTTTGGTTTTAAGGGTTATTGGCTTTTTCTGCTTGCTTTTTCTTTTTCTTTCTATTTTTTTTTCTATATTTTTTTTCTCCCTTTTTTTTTTTCTTCTGCAAGCTTTGTTCTTTGCTGCTTTTTCTTGCTTCAAGAATCATTTTTATGATTTTTTAGATTATCAAATAACATGTCTCCTAGTCATCATTCTTTCAAGAGCCAACATATTTAACATTCTTAAACAACAACTTCAAAAGACATATGCACTGTTCAAGCATACATTCAGAAAATAAGAAGCATTGTCACCACATCAATATGATTAAACTAAGTTCAAGGATAAATTCGAAACTCTTGTACTTCTTGTTCTTAAAGTTATGAATGTCCTATGAATCCACCTTAGTGATGGTGGCGTTTCCTTCTTGAGGAACCAATGATGTCCTTGAGCTCTTCTATGTCTCTTCCTTGTCTTTGTTGCTCCTCCCTCATTGCTTTTTGATCTTCTCTTATTTCATGAAGCATGATGGAGTGCTCTTGATGTTCCACCCTTAGTTGTCCCATATTGGAACTCAATTCTTCTAGGGAGGTGTTGATGTGCTCCCAATAGTTTTGTGGAGGAAAGTGCATTTGAGGCATTTCCGGAATCTCATGGAAATGAGCTTCTTGCGCCTCTTGAGCTCCATGACTGGGCTCTCTTGCTTGCTCCATCTTTTTCTTAGTGATGGGCTTTTCCTCTTTAATGAGGATATCTCCCTCTATGTCAGTCCCAGCTGAATTGCATAGGTGGCAAATGAGGTGAGGAAAGGCTAACCTTGCCATGGTGGAGGACTTGTCAGCCACCTTGTAGAGTTCTTGAGGTATAATCTCATGAACTTCCACCTCTTCTCCAATCATGATGCTATGGATCATGATGGCCCGGTCTATAGTAACTTCAGACCAGTTGCTAGTGGGAATGATTGAGCATTGAATAAACTCCAACCATCCTCTAGCAATAGGCTTGAGGTCCAATCTTCTTAGTTGAACCGGCTTGTCTTTGGAGTCAATCTTCCATTGAGCTCCTTCTACACATATGTCCATAAGGACTTGGTCCAACCTTTGATCAAAGTTGACTCTCCTTGTGTAGGGGCGTGCGTTTTCTTCCATGTATGGCAAGTTGAACGCCAACCTCACATTCTCCGGACTAAAATCTAAGTATTTCCCCCGAACCATTGTAACATAGTTCTTTGGATCCGGGTTCTTACTTTGATCATGGTTCTTGGTGATCCATGCATTGGCATAGAACTCTTGAACCATTAGGATGCCGACTTGTTGGATGGGATTTGTTAGAACTTCCCAACCTCTTCTTTGAATTTCATGTCGGATCTCCGGATACTCATTTCTTTTGAGTTTGAAAGGGACCTCAGGGATCACCTTCTTCTTGGCCACAACATCATAGAAGTGGTCTTGATGGGCTTTGGAGATGAACCTTTCCATCTCCCATGACTCGGATGTGGAAGCTTTTATCTTCCCTTTCCCTCTTCTAGAGGATTCTCCGGTCTTAGGTGCCATCAATGGTAATGGAAAAACAAAAAAAACTATGCTTTTACCACACCAAACTTAGAATATTGCTCGCCCTCGAGCAATAAACAAAAGAATAGAAGAAGAAGAAGAAGAAATATGGAGAGGGAGAGGGAGATGTGGTTTCGGCTAAGGAGAGTGTAGAGGGGTGTGTTGTGTGAATTTGGTGAAGAATGGAGGTCTTTATATAGGGAATGGAGGGGGGTATTGGTTCGGCCATATGGGTAGGTTTGGGTGGGAAATTGGTTTTGAATTTTGAAGGTAGGTGGAGTTTATGAGGTAGGTTTATTGGGAAGAGTGGGTGGATGTGAGTGGTGAAGAGGTGATGGGGAAGAGAGTTTGAGGTGATTGGTGAAGGGTTTTTGGGTAAGAGTGTTTATGGGGTTGTGTGAAAGAGAGTGGTGAGAAGAAGTGAGTGGAGGTAGGTGGGGATCCTGTGGGGTCCACAGATCCTGAGTGGATCCTGTGGGGTCCACAGATCCTGAGGTGTTCAAGGATTTACATCCCTGCACCCATTAGGCATGTAAAAATGCCTTTGTATCCAACTCTGGGCGTTCAGCGCCAGGTTGGTGGCCATTTTGGGCGTTCAACGCCCATCTATGTGCCATTTCTGGCGTTGAACGCCAGAACCATGCCTGTTCTGGCGTTCAGCGCCCAGAAGTTGCCCATTTTGGGCGTTCAACGCCAGAACCATGCTCTGTTCTGGCGCTGAACGCCAGACAGATGCTCCTCCAGGGTGTGATTTTTCTTCTGCTGTTTTTGATTCCGTTTTCAATTTTTATATTTATTTTGTGACTCCACATGATCATGAACCTAAGAAAACATGAAAAATAAGAATTAGATAAACATTGGGTTGCCTCCCAACAAGCGCTTCTTTAATGTCAATAGCTTGACAGTGGGCTCTCATGGAGCCTCACAGATGTGCAGAGTTTTGTTGAGACTCTCCAACACCAAACTTAGAGTTTGGATATGGGAGTTCAACACCAAACTTAGAGTTTGGTTGTGGCCTCCCAACACCAAACTTAGAGTTTGACTGTGGGGGCTCTGGTTGACTCTGCTTTGAGAGAAGCTTTTCATGCTTCCTCTCCATGGTTGCAGAGGGAGATCCTTGAGTTTTAAACACAAGGGAGTCCTCATTCCATTGAAGGACTATTTCACCTCTGTCAACATCAATCACAGCTCTTGCTGTGCCCAGGAAAGGTCTTCCTAGGATGATGGATTCATCCTCTTCCTTTCCAGTATCCAGGACTATGAAATCAGCAGGGATGTAAAGGCCTTCAACCTTTACTAACACGTCCTCTACTTGTCCATATGCCTGTTTTCTTGAGCTGTCTGCCATCTCTAGTGAGATTTTAGCAGCCTGCACCCCATAGATTCCCAGTTTCTCTATTACAGAGAGGGGCATGAGGTTTATTCCTGAACCAAGGTCACACAGAGCCTTAAAGATCATGGTGCCTATGGTACATGGTATTATGAACTTTCCAGGATTCTGTCTCTTCTGAGGCAATGTCAGTTGATCCAGATCACTTAGTTCATTGATGAACAAGGGAGGTTCAACTTCCCAAGCATCAATGCCAAACAATTTGGCATTCAGCTTCATGATTGCACCAAGAAACTTGGCAGTTTGCTCTTCAGTAACATCCTCATTCTCTTCAGAAGAGGAATACTCATCAGAGCTCATGAAGGGGATAAGGAGGTTCAATGGGATCTCTATGGTCTCTAGATGGGTCTCAGAATCCCTTGGTTCCTCAAAGGGAAGCTCCTTATTGGTCACTGGACGTCCCAGGAGGTCTTCCTCCTTGGGATTCACATCCTCTCCTCTCCTCACAGGTTCGACCATGGCACTTATGTCAATGACCTTGCACTCTCCTTTTGGATTCTCTTCTGTATTGCTTGGGAGAGTACTAGGAGGGATTTCAGTGATCCTTTTACTCAGCTGGCCCACTTGTGCTTCCAAATTTCTAATGGAAGACCTTGTTTCATTCATGAAACTTACAGTGGCCTTAGATAGATCAGAGACTAGATTTGCTAAATTAGAAGCATTTTGTTCAGAGTTCTCTGTCTGTTGCTGAGTGGATGATGGAAAAGGTTTATTATTGTTAAACCTGTTTCTTCCACCATTATTAAAGCCTTGTTGGGGCTTTTGATCCTTCCATGAGAAATTTGGATGATTTCTCCATGTTGAGTTATAGGTGTTTCCATAAGGTTCACCTAAGTAATTTACCTCTGCTATTGCAGGGTTCTCAGGATCATAGGCTTCTTCTTCAGAAGATGCCTCTTGAGTACTGTTGGATGCAGCTTGCATTCCATGCAGACTCTGAGAAATCATATTGACTTGCTGAGCCAATATTTTGTTCTGAGCCAATATGGCATTCAGAGTATCAACCTCAAGAACTCCCTTCTTCATAGGCGTCTCATTATTCACAGGATTCCTTTCAGAAGTGTACATGAACTGGTTATTAGCAACCATGTCAATGAGTTCTTGAGCTTCTGCAGACGTTTTCTTTAGGTGAATGGATCCACCTGCAGAAGTGTCCAATGACATCTTTGATAACTCAGATAAACCATCATAGAATATATCCAGGATGGTCCATTCTGAAAGCATGTCAGAAGGACACTTTTTGGTCAACTGTTTGTATCTTTTCCAAGCTTCATAGAGGGATTCACCTTCTTTCTGTCTGAAGGTTTGAACATCAGCTCTAAGCTTGCTCAGCTTTTGAGGAGGAAAGTACTTGGCTAAGAAAGCCGTGACCAGCTTATCCCAAGAGTTCAGGCTGTCTTTGGGTTGAGAATCCAACCATAATCTAGCTCTGTCTCTTACAGCAAAAGGGAAAAGCATGAGCCTGTAGACTTCAGGATCTACTCCATTAGTCTTAACAGTATCACATATCTGCAAGAATTCAGTTAAGAACTGAAAAGGATCTTCAGATGGAAGTCCATGAAACTTGCAGTTCTGCTGCATCAGAGAAACTAATTGAGGTTTCAGCTCAAAGTTGTTTGCTCCAATGGCAGGAATGGAGATGCTTCTTCCATGTAAATTGGAATTAGGTGCAGTAAAGTCACCAAGCATCTTCCTTATATTATTATTATTTTCGGCTGCCATCTCCTCTTCCTGTTCGAAAATTTCTGAAAGGTTATCTCTGGATTGTTGTATTTTAGCTTCTCTTAATTTTCTCTTCAGAGTCCTTTCAGGTTCTGGATCTGCTTCCACAAGAATGTTCTTATCCTTACTCCTGATCATATGACAAAGAAGAAGGCACAGAAAAATAATAATAATAATGGAGATCCTTTATACCCCAGTATAGGGATCCCTGTGTGAGTAGAAGAAGAGGGGGAGATAAAGGATGTGATGTAAAGGAAGAAACACAACTGTACGGATGGAAGAGATGTGAGATGAGATGTTAGGATATGAATGAATAAATAGAATGAGATGGGGGAGGGATAATTTTCGAAAATTATTTTGAAAAAGAGTTAGTGATTTTTGAAAATGGTTTTTGAAAACTGTTAGTGATTTTCGAAAATTAAGATTAAGAAAAAAATAAAATAATTAATAAATTAAAAAGAAATTTTGAAAAAGGGGGAAGATGTTTTCGAAAATGAGAGAGAGAGAGTTAGTTAGGTGGTTTTGAAAAAGTTAAGAAACAAACAAAAAGTTAGTTAGTTAGTTGAAACAAATTTTGAAAACCAATTTTGAAAAGATAAGAAGTTAGGAAGTTAGAAAAGATATTTGAAAAGATATTTTTGAAATCAAATTTTGAAAAAGATAAGATAAGAAGATATTTTTTGAAAAGATATGATAGAAATTAGTTTTGAAAAAGATTTGATTTTTAAAATCACAATTAATGACTTGATTCACAAGGAATCACAAGATATGATTCTAGAACTTAAAGTTTGAATCTTTTCTTAACAAGCAAGTAACAAACTTCAAATTTTTGAATCAAAACATTAATTGATTATGTTATTTTCGAAAATTTGGTATAAAAATAAGAAAAAGATTTTTGAAAAATATTTTTGAAATTTTCGAAAATAACTAAGAATTTTGAAAAAGATTTGATTTTTGAAAAAGATTTTGGAAAAGATAAGATTTTCAAATTGAAAATTTGATTTGACTCATGAAAGCAACTTGATTTTAAAAAAATTTTGAAAAAGTCAACTCAAATTTTCGAATTTGATGAGAGAAAAAGGGAAAGATATTTTTTTATTTTTGAATTTTTATGATGCAAGAGAAAAACACTTAAATGATGCAATGCATGAAATTTTTAGATCAAAACATGTGATGCATGCAAGAATGCTATGAATGTCAAGATGAACACCAAGAACACTATGAATGTCAAGATGAACATCATAGACACAATTTTGAAAAATTTTTAATGCAAAGAAAATATGCAAGACACCAAACTTAGAATTCTTTAATGCTTACGCACTAAGAATTCAAGAATGCATATAAAAAACATGAAAAGACACAAAACAAAAAATCATAAAGATCAAACAAGAAGACTTTACCAAGAACAACTTGAAGATCATGACGAACACTATGAATGCATGATATTTTCGAAAAAAATGCAAGATGCATATGCAAGTGACACCAAACTTATAATGTGACTCAAGACTCAAACAAGAAACACAAAATATTTTTGATTTTTATGATTTTCTAATTTTTTTGGATTTTCATTTTATATTTTTCGAAAATAGTCTTGAAAAAGAAAAATAAGGATTCCAAAATTTTTAGTATGAATTCCAGGAATCTTGCCATGTTAGTCTAAAGCTTCAGTCCAGGAATTAGACATGGCTCACTAGCCAGCCAAGCTTTCAAAGAAAGCTCCAGTCCAAAACACTAGACATGGCCAATGGCCAGCCAAGCTTCAGCAGGTGATCATGGATCAGCAGCGGGTGGATGAGCAACAACTAAATTGCTCTTGCTAACAAATTGCAAGCCTCAGTCCAAATAAATTTAGACATGGCTTTACAGCCAGCCAGGCTTCAACATGTTTCATGAAACACTAGAATTCATTCTTAAAAATTCTGAAAAGAAAATATATTTTTGAAAGCATTTTTATTTTTATTATTATTTTTTTCTTTTTTTTTTCGAAAACAGATGAGAAAGTTTTGAAATATTTTTTTTTTGAAAAATTTTTGAAAAGAAAATTACCTAATCTGAGCAACAAGATGAACCGTCAGTTGTCCAAACTCAAACAATCCCCGGCAACGGCGCCAAAAACTTGGTGCTGTTGCCGGATCAAAAGGGAATCTGGCACTGATGTTACCGGACCAAAAGCTTGCCGAAGACTCAAACAATCCCCGGCAACGGCGCCAAAAACTTGGTGCTGTTGCCGGATCAAAAGGGAATCTGGCACTGATGTTACCGGACCAAAAGCTTGCCGAAGACTCAAACAATCACCGGCAACGGCGCCAAAAACTTGGTGCACGAAATTGTGATCTCCAGGCTCGAACAAATCCTGGTAATGGCTCCAAAGCTTGGTGCTCTGATCTTAATTCATAATTGTCACAACTTCGATACAACTAACCAGCAAGTGCACTGGGTCGTCCAAGTAATACCTTACGTGAGTAAGGGTCGAATCCCACGGAGATTGTTGGTATGAAGCAAGCTATGGTCACCTTGCAGATCTCAGTCAGGCAGATATAAAGTGATAATGGAGTTTTCAAAATTTAATAATAGAATAGGGATAGAGATACTTATGTAATTCATTGGTGAGAATTTCAGATAAGAGAATGGAGATGCTTTTCGTTCCTCTGAACCTCTGCTTTCCTGCTGTCTTCATCCAATCAGTCTCACTCCTTTCCATGGCTGGCTTTATGCAAGGGCATCACCGTTGTCAGTGGCTACATCCCCTCCTCTCAGTGAATAATATGCTCACGCACCCTGTCACGGCACGGCTATTCATCTGTCGGTTCTCGATCATGCTGGAATAGGATTCACCCTCCTTTTGCGTCTGTCACTAACGCCCAACAATCGCGAGTTTGAAGCTCGTCACAGTCATTCAATCATTGAATCCTACTCAGAATACCACAGACAAGGTTTAGACCTTCCGAATTCTCTTGAATGCCGCCATCATTCTAGCTTACGCCACGAAGATTCCGGTTAGGAGATCTGAGAGATATTCATTCTAGCTTATTTCACGTAGAACAGAAGTGTTTGTCAGGCACGCGTTCATAAGGGGGAAGGATGATGAGCGTCACACATAATCATCACCTTCATCACGTTCTTGGGTGCGAATGGATATCTTAGAAGTGAAATAAGAAGAATTGAATAGAAAATAGTAGTACTTTGCATTAATCTTTGAGGAACAGCAGAGCTCCACACCTTAATCTATGGAGTGTAGAAACTCTACCGTTGAAAATACATAAGTGAAGGTCCAGGCATGGCCGAGATGGCCAGCCCCCTAAACGAGATCAATAGTCTCCTAAGATGAACAATGGAATAAAACTGAGACCAAAGATGGTCAAAAAGACGTCTAATACAATAGTAAGAGGTCCTATTTATAATAAACTAGTCACTAGGGTTTACATGAGTAAGTAATTGATGCATAAATCCACTTCCGGGGCCCACTTGGTGTATGTTTGGGATGAGCCTGAGTGTTGCACGTGCAGAGGCCATTTGTGGAGTTGAACGCCAGTTTCTGTGCCAGTTTGGGCGTTCAACTCTGGTTTTGGATCCTTTTCTGGCGCTGGACGCCAGATTTGGGCAGAAGGCTGGCGTTGAACGCCAGTTTACGTCGTCAATTCTTGGCCAAAGTATGGACTATTATATATTTCTGGAAAGCCCTGGATGTCTACTTTCCAACGCAATTGGAAGCGCGCCATTTCGAGTTTTGTAGCTCCAGAAAATCCACTTTGAGTGCAGGGAGGTCAGAATCCAACAGCATCAGCAGTCCTTCTTCAACCTCTGAATCTGATTTCTGCTCAAGTCCCTCAATTTCAGCCAGAAAATACCTGAAATCACAGAAAAACACACAAACTCATAGTAAAGTCCAGAAATGTGAATTTAACATAAAAACTAATGAAAACATCCCTAAAAGTAACTAGATCCTACTAAAAACATACTAAAAACAATGCCAAAAAGCGTATAAATTATCCGCTCATCAGCTGCGTTCAAGATGGGAAGGCCCCTACAGGGTAGAAAAGGCAGAGCCATACGGAGTCTTTCACCTGAGTCATCCTTCAAGTTCCAAATTCATCAAGGTCAATGGACATCACTTAAAGCTGTATCATGGTGAGAAGATGAAGGACAATAAAGAATTAGAGGTCTTCTTCTTGGAGGATCCACCAACAGAAGCAGATTGAGCTTGTGGACCGTCCAACTTAAGGACGTAAAAGCAAAGTGTTAGGTGGGAGACAATCCACCATGGTATGATCGTTCATTTTTCATTCCTAGTTTTAGTTTCTTTTGTTTTTCATAGTAGTCATTCATAATTTCTACATATTCATCTGCATTCTGCAAAAAAAAAAAAAGCACATGACGTGTAAGCGTCGCTGATGCGTACGCGTCATATGTGTGTGCGTGAAATAAAGGAATTGAACAGAAAGTTGGGCATGAGTGGTGCTGGACACGTGCCTTGCGCCCAAGCAAGTCCACGCGTACGCATCCTTCATGCGTACGTGTCGCTTACGATTTTAGCACACCACGTGTACGCGTCCCTAACGCGCGCGCGTCATATGCATTTTTGGCTCTCGTGCGTATTGAACAGAGAGTTGTGCGTGCGCGGGGCTGCCTTCGCGCCATTCGCACAACCAATCATCACACGTACGCGTCCCAGACGCATACGCATCGCCTGAAATTAGCGCGATCCATGCGTACGCGTGGTGCACGCATATGCGTCGCATGCGACGCACAATTAATCCACTTCAGCACCTGATTTCAATTCTCCTTTCCCCCAATCCCAATTCTTTTCAATCCTAATTATTTCTTCCTTCTTCTTTCTTTCTTCTTCCCTATTCTTTGTTACTTTCTATTACTTTCTTCTTTCCTTCTCCATCTTCTTCCTCAGGTTCTTTTCTTCCTCCCATCTAATCTTTCATTATTGCATTTATTTATATTTCCTTTTTCTCTATTTTTCTTTTAGTTTAATTATCCTTGGTTTCTTTTTCATGTATTCTTATGTTAGTATTAGAGTTTTATTTGGGTATTACCTTACTATACTGAAGCTTGTGAATATTATATGGAATGATCTAACAATTGATATTTTAATTTGGCTCTCATATACATTTGGATTATATTATTTTCATTCTTACTTTAACTTGCTCACCAAGTGTTTGTGAAAAAATACCTATGGCATCTTGAACTCTATTTTGTTTTACTCTTTTACTTGAATGTCTCTTTTTCACAACACTTGTACTCCACATGTATTTGGGATTATCATTCACAATTGTCATCATACACATACTCTCTACATTGGCACATTTAATTATTGATGCTTGAATTTTGCTTCTCATGCCTATTCCTTGCATGCTTTTACTCTCTTGCATCTATTTAATTATGAATTGCCTTCTCACTCTTAATTATTGTCTTACCTACATGTTGTAGCTACCATGTATTTAAGCTATTATTTTTTTTTTGGCATTCATTATCACTTGGAATTTCTCCCTTCCGGTTGTTTGATTATCTATATTTAACAATTTTTCTCTTTCCTTCTTCCTTAGGCATGGGTACCAAGAAAGGAAAAGAGAAGGCCACTGAGAAGCCACCGACAAGGAGAGGAACCAAGCAAACACCGACAAAAGCACTACCCTCTACCAGTGTCAAGCCACCAACAAAGCGGGTAAAGAGGATCATTAAGGTTGATGAAGCAGAAAAAGCCTTTCCCGCATGAGACTCCACGCGGTTCAGTAACCATTACTGCGAACAGATGTTCCCTACCTTGGCTGAGAGGAACTACAACAATGAGCATCTACTCATCGTCCCAACACACTTTATTGATTTTGTGGAGCCTCGTATAGAGAAGAGACAGTGGGGAATTTTGAGGAGGCATCCAAGAGAGGCCAACTTATCATGGGTAGTTGAATTCTACTCCAACTTCTACTCGCCTACTCTGCAGACTGTCTACGTTTGTCAGCAGTAAGTCCCTGTCTCCGAGAGTGCCATACAGAGAGCAATGGACCTTTCACCTAGTCCAGAGGGATGGGATGCATATCAAGAAGCATCTCGTAAGCGCCAGATGTACCAGTTCGACTAGGATAGCGTCCTTGGAGTTATAGCCCAACCTGGCAGCACCTGGATCTACGAGCAGCATCGTTTTAAACCCAAGAGCATCTCAGCCCAGTCACTCACCCTGGAGGCTCGCGTGTGGGCACAGATTATGTCCTACTATGTCTTTCCGAGCACTCACGAGTCGACCTTCACAGTAGACATGGCTGTTCTCATCTGGTGCATCTTGGCAGAGCAACCCCTCAACCTGCCCTGACACATCCGGCAAGCAATGGGACATGTATAGATTGCGGGTAACCTGCCTTTTCCCGCCTTGGTTTCAGATTTAGTCTCTGCAATAGGTGTGTCATGTCGGGCAGGAGCACGAAGGTCATCATCCCTAGAGCCGACCAGTATATCCCGAACGGGAAGTACATCAGGCCGTCAGTTCCCTCTGCGAGCCGGCCTGCGGGTCCATCTTTGGATACTCCTCCTACTTCTACTCCACCATCATCCACACCACAAGCACCATCCATCCACCAGATGTTCCTTCAGATCCTTGAGAGGTTCGACCGGCAGGACCGGCGAATGGAGTAAATAGAGCGCCGTAACAAGCGCCGATACAACTACCTGAAGGAACTCATAGTTGGTACACACCCACCTCCAGAACCAAAGGACACCCCAGACTCTCCTTCATCCAGTAGTACAGAGAGCCATGGCGAACCAGACAGTAGAGGCGATGCTTCCAGCCCTACCTTGCTCCTTACTGATGGCACGGAGGACCGTGCCAAGCTTTAAGTATGGGGAGGTCAGTCCTTGACTTCTGGAGGTAACTTCTCTCCCTTAACACCAACATTTGACTTTTTTCTTTTGTTAGATAGGATGGATTGCATAATAATAATTGTTTGCATGTATGTTTTGCTTGGTTAAAGTAATGAGTTTCTTTTCAAGACCCTTTTTATAGTATTTCACTAATTCAAATTGAAAATTTGTGTTAAACTTGTTTGAAGATTGTAATTTGGAACATGAATTATAGCAAAAGAACACACAACCTGTGAGATTTGAGCTTAATTACATGGTTACATCATTTAACCATAATATTTTATTCGTGTGTGTTTTCTTCTCTATGATTGTAATCTATAGTTTGTTCCATTCTATATATCCATTGTTTAGTGTATTTACATGCTTGCATATGATTGAGGTCATCATTTGTTACTAGCTCACTTATCCCAAATAGCCTACCCTTTTAATCACCTTTGTTAGCCACCTTGAGCCTTTTAATCCCCATTTGTTCTATATTTTATCACATCACTAGTCTTAAGCGAAAAAATAATTAATTACCTCAATTGAATCTTTGGTTTGCTTAAGTTAGAGATTTGTGTCAATTAAGTGTGGGGAACTGTGAGAACTTGGGTTTATGAAAGTGTATAGTGTTTCATTGACAAAATATTAGGAATTTGGGTGCCTACTCATGTGAGACCAAAAAAATTAAAATACCATGTGCATTGATATGTTATGTTTACTTTTATCTATAAAAAAATTATATATATATATATATATATCCAAATAAATATAAGTAAATAAATAAATAAGGGGACAAAATTATCCCAATGCTAAGTTTAATAAAAGATCAATGCATATGTGGTGACATTGAAGAAAGGTTGATACATGAGTATGTGATGCAAAAGTGGGAATTTTGGGTAGCTAAGGCATGAATTAGAGTTATATAGAGTACGTATATGTGTTAGGTGAGAGCTTAGGTTAGTCAAAGATTCATATTTCAGCTCACTTGGCCATACATATATCCTCACCCTTACCTTAGCCCCATTACAACCTTGAAAAGACCTCATGATGTTTGCATTGGTATACTAAATTTTTGTTGATTGGTTAGATGAAGAACAAAGTTTAGAAAGCATGACTAGAGAAGAGTAGAGTGAATTAACCCTAGACACTTGAGCGATTAGAGTGCATACACACTACCAGTGAAGGTTCAATGCTTGATTCTATGTTCCCTGCTTTCATGAGCTATCTTCTTACAACTTTACTTGTCTTTTATTGTATGATTTGAATTAGTGGAATCTGATTTATGTTTGTCTTAAGGAACTTATTCACTTTTAACCAAGTAGACAGAATCATCTTGGCATATAGTTGTATTCATAGGTTGCATCTCATGAGTCTTACTTTCCCCTATTCATTCTTTTCATCTCCTTGAGCTTAGCATGAGGACATGCTAATGTTTAAGTGTGGGGAGATTGATAAACCACTATTTTATGGTTTATCTTGTGCTCAATTGAGTGGTTTTATCAAGTTTTTACACACTTATTCATACAATTCACATGATTTTACAATTTCTTCCTAGTTTTGTTCTATAATTGAAAACTTGCTTCATGAGCCTTTAAATTGTGTATTTTAATTCCCCTTTATACCATTCGATGCCGTGATCTGTGTGTTAAGTATTTTCAGGCTTTATAAGGTAGAAATGGCTTAGAGGATGGATATGAAGCTTGCAAAAATGGAAGGAGCACAAGAAATAAAGGAGACAACCAGCAAGGAGCAATGCGCATGCATGGCTCACGCGTGTGCGTGAATTGGAGTCTGCACACCGACGCGTGCACGTGCCTGACGCGTACGCGTGACACGCGAAAATGATCAGCGACGCGTACGCGTGACTGACGCGTACGCGTGACATGCGCTACCTGCAGAAATCACAGAAAACACTGGGGGCGATTTTGGGCTGAATTTGGGCCCAGTATTCGGCCCAGAAACACAGACTAGAGCCAGGGGACAAGCAGAGACTCAACACACATTCTCATTCGCATAGTTTTTAGTTTTAGATTGGAATCTTCGAGAGAAATTACACTTCCTCTAGGTTTTCTTCACATTCATAGTTCTAGTTTTTATGCTTTTGATTTGGATATTGAGAAGAGTCACTACCTCCGTTGAAGTTGCCATTATTCTAGTTTGTTATCTATTCCTTTACTCTTTTGATTACCTATTAACCCTGTTCAGATACGTATGTTTATGATTTTGGGATTTATTAACGCAAAGAACTATTTTTACCTTTAATTAATTTTCAGTTATTGCTTTATTTATCATGTCTTCTTTCTATTCCCTTTATATGCATATGAACGTTGTATTCATGTCAATGGAATAGACTCCCAACTTGACTTGGGGGTTGATTAAGAGGAGACCCTTGAGTTGGAATACTCAAGTGATTAGTTCAATTGGAAGTTGTTGGCTAACTCTCTATTTACTAACGCTAATCCTTCCATAAGGAGAGGATTAGGACTTGTGAATAAGAGTTAGCTTAATCGCTTGACTTTCCTTTATTTAGTAAGGGTTAACTAAGTGAAAACAACAACCTCTTGCTATCACGCTTGGGAGAATCCAACAAGGATAGAACTTCTAATTAATCTTCCCTCGGTCAAGGCTTTTTAATTGATTATATAAATTCTCTTGCTAATTTCCTGCTTTAATTTACAATTATTTATTTTTCCGTTCTCCAACTCTTAAAATTTCTCGAAAAACTCCTGATTAATAAAATAGCACTCTTTTGTCAACTCGTTGGGAGACGACCTGGGATTTCTACTCCCAGTATTTTTATTCTAGAATTTGTGACAATCCTTTTTAAATTGATAAGCGGATTTTTGTCGGTTAGGAACTGTACTTGCAACGCTGTTTCTATATTAAATTCTTAATTGGCTAATTTCCGCCCCATCAAGCGGCATCTAACATCAACCTCATCTCTGCGTCTCTTGCCAATAGTTGTGTCTCATTTTCCTACCGCCAGTCGCTGATCACAACTGCTCGCTGCTCATACAATATAAACGAGATAAGATACGTTTTGCGTTGAACATATCACATTTGCACACGTGATACATGAGAGAGGATGTGATGGGAGAGAATTAGTGTTGGTCTAGATTTTCTCAAAATAAGATCACTTCGTTGAAAGTATAGCTAAACCAACAACTAACTCTCAACATCAAAGTTTAGATGATATTCAAATGCAAAACATAAACTGAGATCGAGAGTAATTCAATCTCGGGTCGTTCTCCCTAGGAACTAATGCCAAAGAGTGCACACAATTTTGGTTGTGGGAAACAAGGGGTGTTTTCAATAATAAGGAAGCAAACAAATATAGAGATAAAAGAACTAGACAAAATTGCAATTAACAAAGGAATAAAAGAACTATGTATGTAATATAAACAAGTAATGCTATAAAGTGATGGAAAAGTGGTTCAAAACATAAATGAAACCTTGACTTGGGATGAGTTATGGAATCCCTTCCTAGCCATAACCACAACTATGATAATTACCATGAGTTAATCTCACTTAGTTAACCCCTAACATCGAGGAGTAAGTCAAGCAAGTATAATTGACCTTAATCCATAAGTTCTAACTAACTTACCAAACTAGTTGGTAAAAGGCTAGCTTTAATGGAAACAAGAATCAACTAACTCCCCAAGAATTACCACTAAATGTTGGACATTAAGGCTCTAGTAATCCATAGACTCATTTTTCCCAAGCCAAAGGGGTGGAAATTTACCCCATAGCTAGGGTTGACATTTCATCAAACACCTAGTATGCATATTCACAAAACATGGCAAAATTGGTAAATTAATGAAAGCTATGAACCATAAATGATCAAAATCAATAAAGGTAACTCAAACAAACATAAAACAAGCATCAAACATCAAATTCATCAACAAGAACATCAAAATTGCAAGACCAAGCATATATTGATAAAGAAAAGTAAAACTAGAAACAAGTGTAGAACAAGTATGGTAATTGAAAAAGACAATTAAAGAAATACTTACAATGTAAATTGCAAAATCCAAAAGCAAGACTTGAAGTATAAAATTCTACAAAACCCTAATTAAACCCTAAGAGAGCAAAACCTAAAACTATACTACACTACTCCTAATGTGTTTTTCCTAATCTAAAAGTGAGCTCCCTTCATATGGCATGAAGTTCCTTTAATATAGCCTTTGATTTCAGCATCCAAGCCTTCAAAAATGGGCCAAAAGAGCCCCAAAACTCGCAGCACATGACTTTTTAATGGAGGCATGCGCTGGTACCTGTGCGGATGCAGAGGTCCTAATTTTGACCCCTGTGCGTGGGCACAGAAGCTGTGCGTGGGCACAGAAGCTGTGCGTGGGCACAGGCTGAAATGCTTTTCTCGTTTGTTTTCTTCATGTTTTCTCCCTTTTTGCATGCTTTCTTCCACTTCTACCAAACCATTCTTGCCTCTAAGACCTGAAATCACTCAACAAACATATCACGACATCGAATAAAATAAAGGTGGAATTAAATTGCTCAATTTAAGCACAAAATGCATGTTTTCACTTTTAGGCTCAATTTAGGGATCAAACACAAATGTATGCTATTTTGGTGAATAAGCGTGAGTTTATGTGATGAAATCTATCCAATTATAGCCAAATTATATCATTAAATATGGATTCATCAATTCTCTCACACTTAAACAATAGCATGTCCTCATGCTAAACCAAACAAGGAGAATGATCAAAGGAAAACAACTTATTGAATGCAACTATCTATATGCATGCAAGTATATATATATATATATATATATATATATATATATATATATATATATATATATATATATATATATATATATATATATATAATGTCCTATTGATTTGGTGAAAGCAACAATCAAATTCCAAGCAAGTGTATAGATATATAGGTCTAGGCAAAGAAATAACTCAATGCAATAAAAAATCTAAAGAATTGATTTACTCATAAAAAATGAAGCAACTTACAAGAATGCATGATAAGAGATGCGGAAACATAGAATTGAGTGGTCGAACCCTCACTTGGTGTGTATACACTCTAATCACTCGGTGTTTAGGGTCAATTCACTCAAGTCTCCTCCTAATCATGCTTTCAAGGATTTGCTTTTCATCTAACAATCAACAAACAAGTGATGCATGTATCATGAGGTCTTTAAAAGGTTGTAATGGGGTTGGGGTAAGGGTAGGATGAGTATATGGTTAAGTGGACTAAAGGATTGAATCTTTGATTAGCTCAAGTACCCAACTCAACCTATATCAATCAACCCACAAAAAATACATTCTAGCCCCCCATTACTTCTTTTCACATACACATTCATGCCTTAGTTTCTATTCAAAACACATATGCGTTTCTTATTCATTTTTTTTTCTTTTGGGCAACCTTTGTCCCCTCTTATTATTATTTTTTTTTCATTTCATTCTTTTTTTTTCTTTTGTTTTTCTTTTTCTAGGACAAATGCATATGGTTAAAGCAAATTGATACATGAATGTGCACCCATTTTCTAAAATTTTTCTTTTTCAATGCATACCCAATACACTTTTTCATTCACTATCAATGTTTCCCAAAATTTCTCCCACACTTAATTGACACACACACTTCAACCTAAGCTAATCAAAGATGCAATTCAAGGTAATTCATGGTTTTTCGGTTGCGTTGTGATGTGCTAATAATTAGAACAAAGGGGATCAAAAAGCTCAAAAGGGGTTAACAAAGATAGATGCAAGGGTAAGTCCGTATGGGTGAGTGGGTTTGATTAAAAAAATGGCCTCAATCATGCTAAATGCAATCACAACATCAAATATTGGAAATAAAGAATCAAGCAAAACCAAGATTACAATCATAGAAGAGATGCAGCACACACTGAACAAAAATTGTGGTTATAACGTGTAACCACTCATTGAAGCTCAAAGACTCACAAGGTATTTTGTTCTATCTCTCTTCTATGTTCCACAAAAAATCATTCAAGCAAGTTTTAAAAACAATTTTCCAAATGAATTCAATAGAACGCCCAAAAAAAAAAACAAAATTCTTGGAAATCTTTGTTGTTTTTCACCAAAATTATTTTCTATATGTATGTATGATGTGATGGATGCCAAATTTTTCAAAAATTTCCTAGTTCTCTTCCTAATTTTCAACAACCAAAAACTAACATGAACAATTAGGACAAAATTGAACTAAGCACTATGCTATTCACATCATCCAATCACAACTTCTATCTATAAACATATACCATGCAAATGCAATATATATATATATATATATATATATTAACTAGAGTAAGGATGCAATAGCCAAAAATACTAACAAATATCTACAAGAACATAATAAAAGAAAACAAAAAATGAAAGTGTAAAGTGTTTGAAAAAGAGAGTTTACGCCCCAAAATGACGAATTCTCCCCCACATTTAAGCTTTGCACGGGTCTCCGTGCACGAACACGATCCGGGGGGAAATGTCTCTCAGGAGCTCCACCTTCGGTTGGTGGATGTGGGGCTTGGGTTGTGTGAAAATCACCAAGTACAAAGCATTCATGGCATCTCCATCCTCGGTGTCCTCCTCCTCTCCCGGCTCCTTGCACTTATGTCTCATACTCAAAAAGAGTCAATAAGGTATAATTAGGAATCGTAAGGCAAGTAGTACAAAAGGGTAAAGGAGAGAGTAAATAAACATCTAATTGAGGAATTTTGCATAGTGGTATGGAATACACACGACGGCCGGCTAACGTGGCATCCACACAACGAAAAAATAAGCATGAGTTCCTCAACTAAATGGCCTAAGATGCAAGCAATAAATGAGCATCAATCAAACACAAACAAACTTAGGCAATTGCAACAAGAGTGAATTGAATTAATAATATTGGATATTGAAATTGTGCAAGTGAAAGCTCAAGAGTGATATAAAATAGCACAATAAACAAACCCGATCCATTAATGAAAAGAAAACTACTTATTCATCATGAAACACAAAGAGAAAGTCACATGGTATAGGTACTTGTTACAAAAAGTGATACACTTGATAGCAATCAAGTAAAGTCACTCAAACAAATGCCAAGCATTAACAAGGAACAAATACTGGACATGTGATGAATTTTAATATGAAAATCATGATGAACAAGTAATTTCAACTCAAATCACTTAATCCAATGCACTTATATAATTTATCCTAGTGGTACAATTAAAACATGAGTTATCAAACCCACTAAGTACTTGTAAATTAAGGCAAGTATAAGTGCATTGGTGGAAACTCTAAGCAATAAGCAACCCAATCAATATCAAATAAACACTTGCAACTTATTGAATTAACAAGCAAGTAAACCAAAACTAATATAAGTACTAGAATAAAAATGAGATGCAATGAAAACTAAGAAAAATAAGTAGAAAAGAGGGCAAAAGAAAGAAAAGAGAAGGGTGGAAGGGGTGGGAAGTGTGTTAGGGCTTAATTCAAAGTGCAATAAAAATTTTGCCCATAACAGCACCTGTGTGCACGCACAGGTACGTGCGTACGTACAAATGCCCTGTTTTGCAAAAAATTTTCTTCAAAATTCTAAAGTAACAAGCCTTAGCACATCAACATATCAACCCCAAAACATTCAAAACATCACAAAATCATGATCCATTATGCAAATTAACCTACTAAACTCAAAACTAAACCAATCCTAAGCTAACCAAGACAAGCAAACATGCAAGAAACTAGGACTATAAGCAAAGAGAAAGGGTAAGAAAGATGTTACCATAGTGGGGTGTCTCCCACCTAGCACTTTAGTTTTATAGTCCTTAAGTTGGACTTATTGAGGAGACTCTAGCTAGGGTGGCTTGTGTTTCCACTCCTCCTTGAATCTCCATCCAAGCTTGCACTTTGAGGCTCCTCCAGGATCCCATATTCTAGGCATCCGGTCTCCTTCTTGTTGATCACTATGCTCCAAGCTGGATGGAAAAGCTCCTAATTTACCCTTCTAACAACCCAACATTTTTCAAAAATCACCCAATTGTGCTCTACACCCCACTTGAATCCCAAAGCTTAAATTATTCTTCTTGAAGGGCCTTGGATTCTCTTTGCAACCAATACTCCTTCCTCTACCATGTACGAACCCAAGAAGGACCTTGAGTTGGTAATCCGTCTCCAAGATAGCATATTGATGGGGGCCAATGAAGCTCATAGGTAAAATTGCCACCCATTCAATATGTTCTTAGACCGGAATTGCTTCCTCACCGACTTCCTCTTCCCCATCACTTAAATCATAACTGGAGGTTGTGAGAAGTCTACCTCCATGTCTCTCTCAAACTCAATGGGAAGAGGCTCATTGGCGTCATTAAGGGGATTGATCAAGGAGGACGAAAAATCATTAATGATAGAATCCTCATCTTGATCAATCTTCTTCAATTCTCCCTTTCTCTCCTCCGGTTCACATACTTTCCTATCTCCCTCTTGTTGTAATTCATGCTCTATCTCTTCTTCTTTTCTTTGTGGCTCCATGCTCTCCTCTTCACTACACCCTTCAATTGCTCCTTCACACTCTTCAAGAGGAGTGCCTTGATCGGATGAGCGTAGTAGAACCAAGCGGTTCACCGCTTCGGCTATGGTAGCCATAAATTGCCCTTGTGTGCTTCGAAATCCTTCTTGCTCTTTGAGAAAGGCTTGAATGTCTTATTGGTCTTGGGCCAAGGGTGGAAAAGCTTCACATTGGGGTGAAAATTGAGATTCATAATTTGGGAGAAAGGTTGTATATGTGGGAGGTGATTTATGTTGGTAGGTGTTTTGAGGTGGTATGTAAGAAGGTGGATAGTGGTTTTGGTGTGGTGTTTGAAAATATGGTGATTGAGGGTTATGTTGGGGGTATGGGTCATAGGTATATGGTGGTGGAGGTGCATAATCAAAGTGAAATTTACCATATCCTTGGGTTGGGTATGTGCATTGGGAAGGGTATGGCTCATTGTAATATAGAGGAGGTGGCTCCTTCCAAAATTGATGCTCCAATCCCATGATGCAATCCAAAATTGAAGTTATCAAACCCTACAAAATAATCACAACCAAACTCCAAACCAAGAGGGTGATAACTCATAGAGGAAATAGAAAATAAAAACTAAAGACATCAATTAACAAAATAAACCGAATCCTAATTACCAACAAAAGCAAACAATCAACCAAAAAGTATCTATTCACACTATGGACATATTTACAACAACCAAAATATAGCACTCATGACGCTAGCTCCCCGGCAACGGCACCAATTTGATGGGAGAGAATTAGTGTTGGTCTAGAATTTCTCAAAATAAGATCACTTCGTTGCAAGTATAGCTAAACCAACAACTAACTCTCAACATCAAAGTTTAGATGATATTCAAATGCAAAACATAAACCGAGATCGAGAGTAATTCAACCTCGGGTCATTCTCCTTAGGAACTAATGCCAAAGAGTGCACACAATTTTGGTTGTGGAAAACAAGGGGTGTTTTCAATAATAAGGAAGCAAACAAATAAAGAGATAAAAGAACTAGACAAAATTGCAATTAACAAATCAATAAAGGAATAAAAGAACTACGTATGTAATATAAACAAGTAATGCTATAAAGTGATGGAAAAGTGGTTCAAAACATAAATGAAACCTTGACTTGGGATGAGTTATGGAATTCCTTCCTAGCCATAACCACAACTATGATATTTACCATGAGTTAATCTCGCTTAGTTAACCCCTAACATCGAGGAGTAAGTCAAGCAAGCATAACTGACCTTAATCCATAAGTTCTAACCAACTTACCAAACTAGTTGGTAAAAGGCTAGCTTTAATGGAAACAAGAATCAACTAAATCCCCAAGAATTACCACTAAATGTTGAACATTAAGGCTCTAGTAATCCATAGACTCATTTTTCCCAAGCCAATGGGTGGAAATTTACCCTATAGCTAGGGTTGACATTTCATCAAACACCTAGTATGCATATTCACAAAACATGGCAAAATTGGTAAATTGATGAAAGCTATGAACCATAAATGATCAAAATCAATAAAGGCAACTCAAACAAACATAAAACAAGCATCAAACATCAAATTCATCAACAAGAACATCAAAATTGCAAAACCAAGCATATATTGATAAAGGAAAGTAAAAATAGAGTGTAGAACAAGTATGGTAATTGAAAAAGACAATTAAAGAAATACTTACAATGTAAATTGCAAAATCCAAAAGCAAGACTTGAAGTATAAAATTCTACAAAACCCTAATTAAACCCTAAGAGAGCAAAACCTAAAACTACACTACACTACTCCTAATGTGTTTTTCCTAATCTAAAAGTGAGCTCCCTTCATATGGCATGAAGTTCCCTTAATATAGCCTTTGATTTCAACTTTCAAGCCTTCAAAAATGGGACAAAAGAGCCCCAAAACTTGCAGCACGTGACTTTTTAATGGAGGCATGCGCTGGTACCTGTGCGGACGCACAGGTCTGTGCATGGGCACACTTGCTGTTTTTCCTCCTGTGTGGACGCACAGACAGGTCCTGATTTCCATTCTGCCCTGAGCATGGGCACAGACCTGTGTGGACGCACAGGTCCTGATTTTGACCCCTGTGCGTGGGCATAGAAGCTGTGCATGGGCACAGGCTGAAATGCTTTTTTCCTTTGTTTTCTTCATATTTTTTCCCTTTTTGCATGCTTTCTTCCACTTCTACCAAACCATTCTTGCCTCTAGGACCTGAAATCACTCAACAAACATATCACGACATCGAATGGAATAAAGGTGGGATTAAATTGCTCAATTTAAGCACAAAACGCATGTTTTCACTTTTAGGCTCAATTTAGGGATCAAACACAAATGTATGCTATTTTGGTGAATAAGTGTGAGTTTATGTGATGAAATCCATCCAATTATAGCCAAAATATATCATTAAATATGGATTCATCAGGATGCACTACACGTATCTCATTTACACTGTAAACAATGTAAATGAGATACACTTAAATTCAACTCATTTATAGTTTAAACGAGATACATAAAAAACTATATCATTTACACTTTAAACGAGATAGACTACGAGAAATTTCGACCAAGTATAAAGGATCTGTAAGTATTAGTCTTCTCCACAAACATTTTTACATCTTCTTCTCTATTCTCTTAATAAATCTAGTAAAATTATCTAGTGGTATTGGATATATTATTGTAAGTATATATCCCAATTGTCATATGAGAAACAGTGACAATGGAGTTGTGTTTGAGTGTGATAGTCCTAATCTCTTGCGCACTTGGAGACTAAGTTCTTTGTCTGAGTTACAGAGTCTAATATTGATGAGTCTCAGTACTAATGGGACAAAGAGATTGAAAAAGTTATATATAGGTTGCTAGCACCGATAAAAAATCGAGTATTTTGGTTTTGTATTTTTTGACTCGATGGTGATGAGCATGTGCGCCTGATGTTTGATATCGACGGAAGAATCGTGGCTGAACAAGTGATGCAATATTCTGTGGAGGTTGGTGATGTTGGTAGTGGTAGTTCTAGGCACTCGAATTTTGTCCAAGATGATCCACCTTTTGCACCACTCCCTCTGCACTGTGCTAGTCCAGTGGTACACATGGACGTGGACAGTGAGAAGTCGGATGAAGAGTATGTTGACGATAGCAACAAAAATAGTTCTTCTGAGGATGATGATGAGCATAAGTTTGTACCAGAGACTCCTATCGGTGGAATAGTTTGGTATTTTCTTTCTGCCCCAAAATCAATTTCAAAGTTATCAGTTGTACTCAGCTAGTATTATACATTGGATCTGAACACGATGCATGAGAAAACTTGATGAGCGGATAATTTATACCCTTTTTGGCATTGTTTTTGCATAGTTTTTAGTATGTTTTAGTTACTTTTTATTATATTTTTATTAGTTTTTATTCAAAAATCACATTTCTGGACTTTACTATGAGTTTATATATTTTTCTGTGATTTTAGGTATTTTCTGGCTGAAATTGAGGGACCTGAGCAAAAATCTGATTCAGAGGCTGAAAAAGGACTGCAGATGCTGTTGGATTCTGACCCTCCTGCATTTGAAGTGGATTTTTTGGAGCTACAGAAACCCAATTGGTGCACTCTCAATTGCGTTGGAAATTAGACATCCTGAGCTTTCCAGCAATATATAATAGTTTATATTTTTCCCGATATTTGATGGCCCAAACTGGTGTCCAAAGCCAACCTAAAACATCTTGGCGTAAAACGCCCAAACTGGCACCAGAATTGGAGTTAAACGCCCAAACTGGCAGCAAAGCTGGCATTTAACTCCAGGAACAGCCTAGGCACATGAAAGCTTCAATGCTCAGCCCAAGCACACACCAAGTGGGTCCCGAAAGTGGATTTCTGCACTATCTGCACCTAGTTACTCATTTTCTGTAAACCTAAGTTACTAGTCGAGTATAAAAGCTACTTTTAGAGATTCAGTTTACACCACATGACATTTTACACTTTATATTGTATCTTCTACGGCATGAGTCTCTAAACTCCATAGGTGGGGGTGAGGAGCTCTACTGTGTTTCAATGGATTAATGCAATTACTACTGTTTTCTATTCAATCACGCTTGATTCTACTCTAAGATACTCACTTGTACTTCAATATGGAGAATATGATGATCCGTGACACTCATCATTATCCTCAACCCTATGAACTCGTGCCTGACAACCACTCTGTTCTATCTGAGCTCAATGTAGTCATTGGGCGATAGCTTGAGTGCATATCTCTTGGGTTTCTGATCCACGGACCGAGTCCGGAGGTTAGAACCTTCGTGGTATAGACTAGAACCAATTGGCAGCATTCCTAGGATCCGGAAAGTCTAAACCTTGTCTGTGGTATTCCGAGTAGGATCTGGGAAGGGATGACTGTGACGAGCTTCAAACCTGCGAATGTTGGGCACAGTGACAGTGTGCAAAAGGACAAGGGTCCTATTCCGACGCTAGTGGAAACCGACAGATGATTAGCTGTGCGGTAGCTGTACATGATATTTTTCATCTGAGACGAGCAATCCGATAGTTGATTAGCCATGCAGAGATCGTACCTGGTATTTTTCATCCGAGAGGATCATACAGCTTGCCATTGAAGGAAGCCATGCGTGTTTGGAGAAGAGGACAGAAGGAAAGCAGAGATTCAGACGACAGAGCATCTCCGGAACCTCAGCCTATTTCTTATTACTAAATCACAAGTACTATTTATTTCATGTCATTTATTTTTCATAAATACAATCACTCTTATTATTAATCTCCTGACTAAGATTTACAAAATAACCATAGCTTGCTTCAAGCCGACAATCTCCGTGGGATTGACCCTTACTCACGTAAGGTATTACTTGGACGACCCAGTGCACTTGCTGGTTAGTTGTGCGGAGTTGTGAAAAGTGTAATCACAATTTCATGCACCAAAACTCCATTTCCAATATAGGTGGAGACGATTACAACACAGACAGTGGTGTAAAGTTTTGCATTGGTCACAGATTCAAAAACAGAGAAGTTGTCATGGTAGGTGTGAAGAATTACATCATTTGGAGAAGTGCTGAGTATAGAGTCGTGGAGTTGGATCGATCAAAGTACCATGTGCATTGCAGGCAATATGCAGCAAGATGTCCTTGGAGTCTCCGTGTTGTCCTCCGACCGAATCTCAGATATTGGTAAGCCATTATTCAATGCCTAAAGTATATTCTTATTTATCATAATTATTTTGGGATGAATGTCTACCGATTCCATTTTAATCCCATGAGATGTCAGACTGGGCCAGTAGATTCAACAAGAAAATATGGTTACAACATTATGATAGCGGTCGTAGGCTTGGGCACATTACAAAGCTCTCCGAGTGCATGAAAGCTATTTTGAAAGGTACGCAGATTCAACAACTAACGGTTTATTTTGTTGCTTAGATTAGGAAAAAATTTATCTTTTTGGTTTAGAGTCACTAAATTTGAGTCTTTTATTATTGTTTTTGTTAAAATTTTAAAATCCTTATTTTCTTTTTCTAAATTAATTTCAAAAATTTTTAAAACCAATAACTTCATAATTTAGTCTTCTGTTTGAATTTAGTTTCATGTTTTAAGTTTGGTGTCAATTGCATGATTTTATTTTTCTTTTAATTTTTTTTTGAATTATATGTTCTTAGTTCTTTCTTAATCTTCAAGTTGTTCTTGTTTAATTTTCTTGTTTGATCTTTAGTTTTTCTTGTTTTATGTCTTTTCTTGTTTTTCTTGTGCATTTTCGAATTATTAGTGTCCAAGGTGCAAAATTTTTTTAGTTTGGTGTCTTTTGTGTTTCTATTTTCTTAAAAATTTTCAAAAATTATTCTTGGTTTTCATCTTGATCTTCAAAGTGTTCTTGGTGTTTATCTTGACATTCAACATTTTCGTGTTTGCTTTCTTTGTTTTGATCTAAAAATTCTAAGTTTGGTGTCATTTTATTATTTTTCTCTTTCCTCATTAAATTCAAAAATTCAATAAAATATCTTTTCCTTTTATTTACTCACTATTTTCGAACTCCTTAGGTCGACTTAGTCAAAATTTTTAAAAATTTGGTAGTTTCTTGTTAGGCAAGTTAAAATTTCAATTTTAAAATTTATCTTCTTAAATCTTTTTCAAAACTCCCTAACCACTTTCTCTCTCTTCATTTTTTTCGAAAATCATATCAATTTTTTTTCAAATCTTTTTTATTAATTAATCATTTTAGTATTCTATTTTTTATTTTATTTTTTTTTTGTTTTCAAAAATTATATTCTATTTTCTAATTATTTTATTTTATTTTATCTTATTTCCTTTTTAATTCGGTTTCTACTTAATTGAATAAAATAAAAATAAAAATATATTTTATTTGTAATTCACATCATCTCCCTTTCTCCATCATGGACCTAAGTGGGAATGAACAGTCCAGAAGGACTCTGGGGTGATATGCCAACCCCACTAATGCTTCCTATGGGAGTAGTATCTGTATACCTTCCATCAGAGCAAGCAGTTTTGAGCTAAATCCTCAGCTCATTATCATGGTGCAGCAAAATTGCCAGTATTCTGGTCTTCCACAAGAAGAACCTACTGATTTTCTGGCACAGTTCTTACAAATTGCTGACACAGTACGTGATAAGAAAGTAGATCAGGATGTCTACAGATTATTACTGTTTCCATTTGCTGTAAAAGATCAAGCCAAGAGGTTGTTAAATAACCAAACCACAGCAAGCATAAGAACATGGAAACAGTTATCAGACAAATTCCTGAATCAGTATTTCCCTCCAAAAAAGATGACACAGCTAAGGCTGGACATCCAAGGCTTTAAACAAGAGGATAATGAATCCCTTTATAATGCTTGGGAGAGGTACATAGGGATGCTAAGAAAATGCCCCTCTGAAATGTTTTCAGAATGGGTACAGTTAGACATCTTTTACTATGGGCTTACAGAAAAGGCCCAAATGTCTCTAGACCACTTAGCTGGTGGATATATACATATGAGAAAGACAATTGAAGAGGCTCAAGAGCTCATTGATACAGTTGCTAGAAATTAATACCTATACTTAAGTAGTGGGTCCTCCATGAAAGAAGAAGCTAATGCAGTATCCACTGAACTTAGTCCTCAAGAACAAGTTGCTGAACTCAATCAGCAATTGCTTATTATAACAAAATAGTTAGCAAAATTTAAAGAGATGTTGCAAGATACCAAAGATGCTAATGAGAACATGCAAAAACACTTGAATCAGACAAGATAGCAGCTATCTAAACAGATAACAGAAGAATATCAAGCTGTTCAATTAAGGAGTGGAAAGACATTGAATGTCCCAATTCAAAGCAGCAGGAAGCCAAGAAAGGAACAACTAACAGAAAATGACCAAGCCACTGCTCAAAATCCCTCTGAGGACAGTAAGAGCCCAGAGAGGAATGATTCTGGCGTTCAAACGCCAGAAAAGGGTGGCAACCTGGCGTTAAACGCCCAACAAGCACCCAATTCTGGCGTTCAAATGCCAATAAGGGATCAGACACCTGCAAGTGCTAATAACAAACCCCTTAAGCAGGCTTCTCCAACCACTTCTGTAGGAAATAAACCTGCAGCAACTAAGGTTGAAGAATACAAAGCAAAGATGCCTTATCCTCAGAAACTCCGCCAAGCGGAACAGGATAAATAATTTGTCCGCTTTGCAGACTATCTCAGGACTCTTGAAATAAAGATTCCATTTGCAGAGGCACTTGAGAAAATACCCTCTTATGCTAAGTTCATGAAAGAGATCTTAAGTCGTAAGAAGGATTGGAGAGAAACTAAAAAAGTTTTCCTCACTGAAGAATGCAGTGCAGTCATTCTGAAAAGCTTACCAGAAAAGCTTAAAGATCCTGGAAGCTTTATGATACCATGCACATTAGAGGGTGCTTGTACCAAGACAGCTCTATGTGATCTTGGGGGCAAGTATCAATCTAATACCTGCATCCACTATCAAAAATCTTGGTTTGATTGATGAAGTTAAACCAACCCGGATATGTCTTCAACTTGCTGATGGCTCCATTAAGACTCCATCAGGCATAATTGAGGACATGATTGTCAAGGTTGGGCCATTTGCCTTTTCCACTGACTTTGTAATGCTTGAAATGGAGGAGCACAAGAGTGCAACTCTCATTCTAGGAAGACCTTTCTTAGCAACTGGACGAACCCTCATTGACGTCCAAAAAGGGAAGATAACCCTGAGAGTCAATGAGGATGAGTTCAAGTTAAATGCTGTCAAAGCTATGCAGCATCCAGACACATCAAAAGACTGTATAAGCACTGACATTATTGACTCCCTGCTAGAAGAAGTCAATATGATTGAGAGTCTTGAATCAGAGCTAGAGGACATTTTTAAAGATGTTCAGCCTGATCTGGAGGAACCAGAGAAAATAGAAGAACCTCAAAAAACTCCTCAGGAAGAGGAGAAGCCTCCTAAACCCGAGCTCAAACCACTACCACCATCCCTAAAATATGAATTTCTAGGAGAAGATGACACTTTTTCAGTAATCATAAGCTCTACTTTAGAGCCACAGGAAGAGAAAGCACTAATTCAGGTGCTAAGGACACACAAGATAGTTCTTGGGTGGTCCATAAGTAATCTTAACGGTATTAGCCCAGCCAGATGCATGCACAAGATCCTATTGGAGAATGATGCTAAGCCAGTGGTTCAACCACAGAGGCGGCTGAATCTAACCATGAAGGAGGTGGTGTAAAAAGAGGTCACTAAGTTACAAGAGGTTGGGATTATTTATCCTATTTCTGATAGCCCCTGGGTGAGCCCTGTCCAAGTTGTCCCCAAGAAGGGAGGCATGACAGTGGTTCATAATGAAAAAATGAACTGGTTCCTACAAGAACAGTTACATGGTGGCGTATGTGTATTGACTATAGAAGACTCAATACAGCCACCAGGAAAGGATCATTTTCCTTTACCATTCATAGACCAGATACTAGAGAGACTAGCAGGTCATGAATACTACTACTTTTTAGATGGCTATTCAGGTTACAACCAAATTGTAGTAGATCCTCAGGATCAAGAGAAAACAGCATTCACATGTCCTTATGGAGTATTTGCCTACAGGAGGATGCCATTTGGTCTGTGCAATGCACCTGCAACTTTTCAGAGGTGCATGCTCTCTATCTTCTCTGATATGGTAGAAAAATTTCTGGAAGTCTTCATGGATGACTTCTCAGTATTTAGAGACTCATTCAGCTCCTGTCTTGACCATCTAGCACTTGTTTTGAAAAGATGCCAAGAGACTAACCTGGTTTTAAACTGGGAAAAATGTCACTTTATGGTGACTGAAGGAATTGTCCTTGGGCACAAAATTTCAAACAAGGGAATAGAGGTGGATCAAGCTAAAGTAGAGGTAATTGAAAAATTATCACCACCTGCCAATGTTAAGGCAATCAGAAGCTTTTCTGTGGCATGCAGGATTCTATAGAAGGTTTATAAAGGATTTTTCAAAAATTGCAAAACCTCTGAGCAATCTGCTAGCTGTTGACACATCATTTGTCTTTGACAATGAGTGTCTGCAGGCGTTTGAAACTCTGAAAGCTAAGTTGGTCACAACACCAGTCATTTCTGCACCAGACTGGACATTACCATTCGAACTAATGTGTGATGCCAGTGACCATGCCATTGGTGCAGTGTTGGGACAGAGGCATAACAAGCTTCTGCACGTCATTTACTATGCTAGTCGTGTTTTGAATGACGCACAGAAGAATTACACAACCACAGAAAAAGAGTTGCTTGCAGTGGTTTATGCCATTGACAAGTTCAGATCCTATTTAGTGGGATTAAAAGTGATTGTGTACACTGACCATGCTACTCTAAAATATCTCCTCACAAAGCAGGATTTAAAACCCAGACTCATAACATGGGTGTTACTTTTGCAAGAGTTTGATATAGAAATAAGAGATAGAAAAGGGACAGAGAACCAAGTAGCAGATCACCTGTCTCGGATAGAACCAGTAGAAGGGGCGTCCATCCCTCCTACTGAGATCTCTGAAACCTTTTCGAATGAGCAACTCTTTGCCATTCAGAAATTACCATGGTTTGCAGACATTGCAAACTACAAAGCTATGAGATTCATATCCAAAGAGTACAGTAAGCAACAAATGAAAAAATTGATTTCTGATGCAAAGTACTACTTGTGGGATGAACCATATCTCTTTAAGAGGTGCGCAGACGGAGTAATCCGTAGATGTGTGCCTAGAGAAGAGGCACAGAAGATCCTATGGCATTGCCATGGATCACAGTATGGAGGACATTTTGGAGGTGAGCGAACAGCCACAAAAGTTCTCCAATGTGGTTTCTACTGGCCTACTCTCTATAGAGACTCCCGAGAGTTTGTACGTAACTGTGACAGCTACCAGAGAGCTGGTTATCTGCCTCACGGTTATGCCATGCCTTAGCAAGGGATCTTAGAGATTGAGTTGTTTGATGTATGAGGTATTGACTTCATGGGGCATTTCCCACTATCATATTCAAACACTTATATTCTAGTGGCAGTAGACTATGTATCCAAATGGGTAGAGGCAATTGCAACACCCACTAACGATACCAAGACAGTAATGAAGTTTCTCCAGAAGCATATCTTCAGCAGGTTCGGTGTTCCTAGGATACTTATCAGTGATGAAGGCACTCATTTCTGCAATTAGCAGCTTGACTCTGCTCTGGTACGATATAGAATTAACCATAAAGTGGTGACTCTATATCATCCACAGACAAATGGGCAGGCTAAAGTCTCAAATAGAGAACTAAAACGAATCCTGTAATAGACTGTAAGTACCCGGAGAAGGGATTGGGCAAGAAGTCTGGATGATGCTCTGTGGGCATACAGAACAGCATTCAAGACTCCTATAGGAACCTCTCCATACCAACTTGTGTATGGAAAAGCCTGTCATCTGCCAGTAGAACTGGAACACAAGGCCTATTGGGCAACCAGGTTCGTAAACCTTGATGCTAAGATAGCTAGAGAGAAAAGATTACTCCAGTTGAATGAGCTAGAGGAGTTCAGACTCAATGCTTTCAAAAACGCTAAAATCTATAAAGAGAAAGCAAAAAGATAGCATGACAAAAGGCTGTCATCTAGAGTCTTTGAGCCAGGACAGAAGGTCCTGCTATTTAACTCTAGGCTCAGATTGTTCCCTGGGAAATTGAAATCCCGGTGGAGGGGACCATATGTGATTATAAGTGTGTCACCATTTGGTTATGTAGAGCTTCAAGATGTTGATTCTGACAAAAAATTCATTGTTAATGGACAGAGAATCAAACATTATCTTGAAGGCAATATTGAGTAAGAATGCTCAAAACTGATACTAAATTAAAAAGCTCAGTAAAGTCCAGCTAAAGACAGTAAAGAAGCGCTTACTAGGAGGCAACCCAGCCATTATCAAATCAAATTAGATGTTTATAACAATTATATAAGTCCATTTAATTTTGTTGTCCATGTTTATTGATGCTTTTTCAGTAAACAAGTCAAGGATATGAAGGTTCAGAACATAAAGCAGAAGAATCACAGAGTAAAAGGGCTCACTGGCATTAAAACGCCAATAAAGAGGCAATCTGGGCATTAAACGCCAGAATGGGCAGCATTCTGGGCGTTCATAAAAACGCCCAGTAAGGAAGGATTTCAGCCAGGGTATCTGGCTGGGCATTAAACGCCCAAAATGGCCACCAGATGGGCGTTAAACGCCAGAATGGCTATCTGGTGCACGAAATTGTGATCTCAACAGCGCCAACAACTTGGTATGCACGATTGTAATCTCAACTCATTTTCACAACTCTGCACAACTAACCAACAAGTGTACTGGGTCGTCCAAGTAATAAACCTTACGTGAGTAAGGGTCGATCCCACAGAGATTGTCAGCTTGAAGCAAGCTATGGTCATCTTGTAAATCTCAGTCAGGCAGATTCAAATGGTTATGGAGAATTGATAATTAAAAGATGAATAAAATATAAAATAAGATAGAGATACTTATGCAATTCATTGGTGAGAATTTCAGATAAGCGTATGAAGATGCTTTGTTCCTCCTGAACTTCTGCTTTCCTATTGTCTTCATCCAATCATTCATACTCCTTTCCATGGCAAGCTGTATGTTGGGTATCACCGTTGTCAATGGCTACCTCCTGTCCTCTCAGTGAAAATGATCCAAATGTGCTGTCACCGCACGGCTAATCAGCTGTTGGTTCTTGATCATGTTGGAATAGGATCCATTGATCCTTTTGCGTCTGTCACTACGCCCAACACTCGCGAGTTTGAAGCTCGTCACAGTCATCCCATCTCAGATCCTACTCAGAATACCACAGACAAGGTTTAGACTTTCCGGATCTCAAGAATGGCCGCCAATAATTCTAGCCTATACCACGAAGGTTTTAATCTTAGATTAGAAACCCAAGAGATACACATTCAAGCTTGTTTGCATGTAGAATGGAAGTGGTTGTCAGGCACGCGTTCATAGGTGAGAATAGTGATGAGTGTCACATAATCATCACATTCATCATGTTCTTGTGTGTGAATGAATATCTTAGAGAAGAAATAGGCTTGAGTTGAATAGAAAAACAATAGTACTTTGCATTAATTCATGAAGAACAGCAGAGCTCCACACCTTAATCTATGGTGTGTAGAAACTCCACCGTTGAAAATACATAAGTGATGAAGGTCCAGGCATGGCCGAATGGCCAGCCCCCATAAAGATCTAAGATAGCATAAAACCTATCAAAGATTGATTAAAAGATGAAAATGCAATAGCAAAAGGTCCTATTTATAGAGAACTAGTAACCTAGGGTTTACAGAAATGAGTAAATGATGCAGAAATTCACTTCCGGGGCCCACTTGGTATGTGCTTGGGCTGAGCATTGAAGCTTTCACATGTAGAGACTTTTCTTGGAGTTAAACGCCAGGTTTGGTGCCAGTTTGGGCATTTAACTCCAGCTTTTATGCCAGTTCTGGCGTTTTGACGCCAGAATTTTTATGCTGACTTGGAACGCCTGTTTGGGCCATCAAATCTCAGGCAAAATATAAATTATTAGATATTGCTGGAAAGCCCAGGGTGTCTACTTTCCAACGCAATTGAGAGCGCACCAATTGGGCTTCTGTAGCCCCAGAAAATCCACTTCGAGTGTAGGGAGGTCAGAATCCAACAGCATATGCAGTCCTTTTTCAGCCTCTGAATCAGATTTTTGCTCAGGTCCCTCAATTTCAGCCAGAAAATACCTGAAATCATAGAAAAATATACAAACTCATAGTAAAGTCCAGAAATGTGAATTTTGAATAAAAACTAATAAAAATATACTAAAAAGTAATTAAAACATACTGAAAACTACCTAAAAACAATGCCAAAAAGCGTATAAATTATCCGCTCATCACTATCATTCTGGGCGTTTAATGCCAGCACAGCTAGGGGAGAGGTAATTTCGTTTCCAATTCAATTTTTTTTTGAATTTTCATATTTTAAATCAAAATTTTCTGCATCCAAACATTACAAACATTCATTTTTTAATTTCCATTCACAAAAATTTATAATCTTAAAAATTCTTTTTAATTCTTTTTCAATTCCTTTCAATTCCTTTTCAAAAACTCATTCATATTTCCAATTTCTTTTCAAATCTTTTTAACTCATTCATATTATCTTTTATTTCATAGATGCATAAACAAAAATTCAGATCTAACTCCTTCAAATATTTTTCATATCTCTTAATTTTGAAAACAATCTTCTCTTTTTCATATCATGTTTATCTTTTATCAATCATATCTTTCAAAGCATATCTTTTTCTAAAATTTCGAACCCATTCCCTCCCTCCCCTTTATTTATACATTCAGCCATCACCTCCCCTCCATCATTCGAATCCTTCTCTCCATCTATTCATCTTCTTTCTTTTTATTTTACTTGAGGACAAGCAAATCTCTAAGTTTGGTGTGATATCCGTGATCCCTAAGTTAAAACAAACCAATCTCATGGCACCCAAAGGAAGACAAAATGCTTCAAGAGAGAAGAAAGAAAGCAATCCAAAGCCACGTTGGATGCATGAGAACTTCTGCACCAAAGAACATGCAGACCATTATTTCAAAATTGTGTGCAGAAGATCAGTGATCCTGGAAGTTAGGTTCAATCTGAAAGAAGATGAATACCCGGAGATCCAAGAGCAGATTCAAAACAGGGCTGGGAAGTCCTGGTTAATCCTGAGATACATGTTAGAAGAAACATGGTCCAGAAATTCTATGCAAATCTGTGGATGACAAAGAAGCAAAGATTAGAGGGAACTGCTTTCTACACCTTTCGGACTATGGTCAGAGGGAAGGTTATTTACTTCCACTTTGACAAAGTGAGAGAGGTTCTTAAACTTCCTCAACTACAAGATGATCCAGAATCCTTTAACAGGAGAACGGCCAAGGATAAAAGGCTAAATCAAGTTCTAGAGGACATATGCATCCCTGGAACCAAATGGATTACCAATTCAAAAGGTGCCCCAAACCAGTTAAAGAGAGAAAATCTCAAACCAGTTGCTAGAGGGTGGCTAGATTTCATAGGACGTTCTATTCTCCTAACCAGCAACCGATCTAAAGTCACTGTCAAGAAGGCAGTGATGATTCACTGTATTATGCTGGGGAAGGAGGTAGATATTCATCAGCTGATCCCTGTTAAAATTTACATGTTTGCAAACAAGGAATCTATTGAGGCCAAGTTGGCCTACCCAAACTTGATTAGTCTGTTATGCAAAGATGCACGGGATACAGATGGGTGTGGATGAATATATCACAGTTGAACGCCCAATCACCAAAAAGTGATGGATGGACCTCAAATTCAAGATAACCCCATCAAGAGGGGGGGCGCATGAGCTCTTCCCAGAAATCCGTCAATTTGATTATTGGGCCCACTTAGAAGCATCTGTCACCAAGCTGCAAGAAGCTGTGAATCAACTCAAAGAAGAACAGTAGAATCAAAACAGCATGCTCTGCAAAATGCTCATAGAACAAGAGAGACAAGGGCGTGAGATATGGGAGCTAAAGCGTCAGAAGCTGTCTCTTGAAGAGTTGGACGTCCCACAGATTGAAGGAGCACCTACCCCTCAAAATCAAGGTTGTTGAGTCCTAACTCTGTGATAACTTTTATTATTAGAAACCTATTTTAAGAATCACATAAACATTAGTATTAGAGTCATTTGTTTTTATGTCTTTAATTTTCTTCCTTTTATTATTATTTGTCTGCTTTTATGTTTATTTTATGTCTTATTTTTATTCCATGATCAATAAATTTTAGAGTCTATGTCTTAAAGCTATGAATAATTCCATGAATCTCTCACCTTTCTTAAATGAAAAATATTTTTATTTGCAAAAGAACAAGAAGTACATAGTTTTGAAATTTATCTTGAAATTAGTCTAATTATTTTGATGTGGTGACAATACTTTTTGTTTTCTGAATGAATGTTTGAACAGTGCATATTTTTGAACTTGTTATTTACGAATGTTAAAAATTGTTGGCTCTTGAAAGAATAATGAAAAAAAAGGAGAAATGTTATTGATAATCTGAAAAATCATAAAATTGATTCTTGAAGCAAGAAAAAGTAGTTAATAGACAAAGCTTGCAGAAAAAAATGGCAAAAAAAATATAAAAAAAAAAAGAAAGAGAAGAAAAAGAAAGAAAAAGAAAAAGCAAGCAAAAAAAGCCAATAACCCTTTAAACTAAAAGGCAAGGGTAAAAAGGATCCAAGGCTTTGAGCATTAATGGATAGGAGGGCCCAAAGGAATAAAATCCTGGCCTAAGCGGCTAAATCAAGCTGTCCTTAACCATGTGCTTGTGGCGTGAAGGTGTCAAGTGAAAAGCTTGAGACTGAGTGGTTAAAGTTGTGGTCCAAAGCAAAAAGAGTGTGCTTAAGAGCTCTGGACACCTCTAACTGGGGACTCTAGCAAAGCTGAGTCACAATCTGAAAAGGTTCACCCAGTTATGTGTCTGTGGCATTTATGTATCCGGTGGTAATACTGGAAAACAAAATGCTTAGGGTCACGGCCAAGACTCATAAAGTAGTTGTGTTCAAGAATCAACATACTGAACTAGGAGAATCAATAACACTATCTAAATTTTGAGTTCCTATGGATGCTGGTGCACGAAATTGTGATCTCAGGTAACGGCGCCAGAAACTCTGTACGCACGTCTTAATAAATCGTTTTTCATTCACAACTTCGATACAACTAACCAGCAAGTGCACTGGGTCGTCCAAGTAATAAACCTTACGTGAGTAAGGGTCGATCCCACGGAGATTGTTGGTATAAAGCAAGCTATGGTCACCTTGTAAATCTCAGTCAGGCGGATATAAAATAGTTATAGAGTTTTCGAAATTATATAATAAAATAAGGATAGAAATACTTATGTAAATCATTGGTAAGAATTTCAGATAAGCGCATAGAGATGCTTTCGTTCCTCTGAACCTCTGCTTTCCTGCTGTCTTTATCCAATCAGTCCTACTCCTTTCCATGACTGGCTTTGTGTAAGAACATCACCGTTGTCAATGGATACTTTTAATCCTCTCTGGAAAATGGTCCGATGCACTGTCACTGCATGGCTAATCGTCTGGAGGCATCACCCTTACCAATGGCTGCATCCTATCCTCTTGTGAAAATGGTCCAAATGCTCTGTCACAGCACGGCTAATCATCTGAGGTTCTCGATCATACTGGAATAGGATTCACCCTCCTTTTGCGTCTGTCACTACGCCCAGCACTCGTGAGTTTGAAGTTCGTCACAGTCATTCAATCCCAGAGTCCTACTCGGAATACCACAGACAAGGTTTAGACTTTTCGGACTCTCATGAATGCCGCCATCAATCTAGCTTATACCACGAAGATTCTGATTAAGAGATCCAAGAGATACTCATTCAATCTAAGGTGGAACGGAAGTGGTTGTTAGGCACGCGTTCGTGGGGGAATGATGATGATTGTCACGTTCATCACATTCAGGTTGAAGTGCGAATGAATATATTAGAAGCGGAATAAGTTGAATTGAATAAAAAAATAGTAGTACTTTGCATTAATCTTTGAGGAACAGCAGAGCTCCACACCTTAATCTATGGAGTGTAGAAACTCTACCGTTGAAAATACATAAGTGATGAAGGTCCAGGCATGGCCGAATGGCCAGCCCTCATGATCTAAGAACTAAACGTCCCAAGATGTCTAATACAATAGTAAACAGTCCTATTTATACTAAACTAGTTACTATGGTTTACAGAAGTAAGTAGTTGATGCATAAATCCACTTCCGGGGCCCACTTGGTGTGTGCTTGGGCTGAGATTGAATGTTACACGTGCAGAGGCTCTTTCTGGAGTTGAACGCCAGGTTGTAACGTATTTCTGGCGTTCAACTCTGGTTTGTGACTTGTTTCTGGCGTTTAACTCCAGACAGCAGCGTAGAACTGGCGTTCAACACCCTTTTACATCATTTAAACTCATTCAAAGTATAGACTATTATATTTTGCTGGAAAGCTCTGGATGTCTAATTTCCAACGCAATTGGAAGCGCGCCAGTCTGAGTTCTGTAGCTCCAGAAATTCCACTTTGAGTGCAGGGAGGTCAGAATCCAACAGCATCAGTAGTCTTTCTTCAACCTCTGAATCTGATTTTTGCTCAAGTCCCTCAATTTCAGCCAGAAAATACCTGAAATCACAGAAAAATACACAAACTCATAGTAAAGTCCAGAAATGTGAATTTAACATAAAAACTAATAAAAACATCCTTAAAAGTAACTAGATTCTACTAAAAACATACTAAAAACAATGCCAAAAAGCGTATAAATTATCCGCTCATCACAACACCAAACTTAAATTGTTGCTTGTCTCCAAGCAACTGAAAATCAAATAGGATAAAAAGAAGAGAATATACTATAAATTCTAAACTATCAATGAAACATAGCTCCAATTAAATGAGCGAGACTTGTAGCTTTTTGCCTCTTGAATAGTTTTGGCATCTCACTTTATCCATTGAAGTTCAGAATGATTGGCATCTATAGGAACTCAGAGTTCAGATAGTGTTATTGATTCTCCTAGTTCAGTATGATAATTCTTGAACACAGCTATTTTATGAGTCTTGGCCGTGGCCCTAAGCACTTTGTTTTCCAGTATTACCACCGGATACATAAATGCCACAGACACATAATTGGGTGAACCTTTTCAGATTGTGACTCAGCTTTGCTAAAGTCCCTAATTAGAGGTGTCCAGGATTCTTAAGCACACTCTTTTTTTGCTTTGGACCTTGACTTTAACCGCTCAATCTCAAGTTTTCACTTGACACATACATGCTACAAGCACATGGTTAGGGACAGCTTGGTTTAGCCGCTTAGGCCAGGATTTTATTCCTTTAGACCCTCCTATCCACTGATGCTCAAAGCCTTGGGATCCTTTTTATTTGCCCTTGCCTTTTGGTTTTAAGGGTTACTGGCTTTTTGCTCTTGCCTCTTGGTTTTAAGAGCTTTTGACTTTTTCTGCTTGCTTTTTCTTTTTCTATCTATTTTTTTTCGCCTATATTTTTTTCTGCAAGCTTTGTTCTTTGCTGCTTTTTCTTGCTTCAAGAATCATTTTTTATGATTTTTCAGATTATCAAATAACATGTCTCCTTGTCATCATTCTTTCAAGAGCCAACATATTTAACATTCTTAAACAACAACTTCAAAAGACATATGCACTGTTCATGCATTCATTCAGAAAACAAGAAGCATTGTCACCACATCAATATAATTAAACTAAGTTCAAGGATAAATTTGAAACTCATGTACTTCTTGTTCTTTTGAATTAAAACAGTTTTCATTTAAGAGAGGTGATGGATTCATAGGACATTCATAACTTTAAGACAAAGTTACTAAATACTAATGATCATGTAATGAAGACACAAACATAGATAAGCACTTAATATAGAGAAAACGAAAAACAGAGAAAGTAAGAACAAGGAATGAGTCCACCTTAGTGATGGGTACGTTTCCTTCTTGAGGAACCAATGATGTCCTTGAGATCTTCTATGTCTCTTCCTTGTCTTTGTTGCTCCTCCCTCATTGCTTTTTGATCTTCTCTTATTTCATGAAGGATGATGGAGTGTTCTTGATGTTCCACCCTTAATTGTTCCATGTTGGAACTTAATTCTCCTATGGAGGTGTTGATTGGCTCCCAATAGTTTTGTGGAGGAAAATGCATTTGAGGCATCTCCGGGATCTCATGGTAATGAGCTTCATGCGCCTCTTGAGCTCCATGAATGGGCTCTCTTACCTGCTCCATCCTTTTCTTAGTGATGGGCTTCTCTTCCTCAATGGGAATGTCTCCTTCTATGAAAGCTCTAACTGAGTAACATAGATGGCAGATGAGGTGAGGAAAGGCTAACCTTGCCATAGTGGAGGACTTGTCAGCCACCTTGTAGAATTCTTGAGGTATAATCTCATGAACCTCCACCTCTTCTCCAATCATGATGCTATGGATCATGATGGCCCGGTCTATAGTAACTTCAGACCGGTTGCTAGTGGGAATGATTGAGCGTTGAATGAACTCCAACCATCCTCTAGCTACAGGCTTAAGGTCCAGTCTTCTCAGTTGAACCGGTTTGCCTTTTGAGTCAATCTTCCATTGAGCTCCTTCCACACATATGTCCATGAGGACTTGGTCCAATCTTTTATCAAAGTGGACCCTTCTAGTGTAGGGGCGTGCATCTCCTTGCATCATAGGCAAGTCAAACGCCAACCTCACATTTTCCGGACTAAAATCTAAGTATTTCCCCCGAACCATGGTGAGATAATTCTTTGGATTCGGGTTCTTACTTTGATCATGGTTCCTAGTGATCCATGCATTGGCATAGAACTCTTGAACCATTAGGATGCCGACTTGTTGGATGGGATTTGTTAGAACTTCCCAACCTCTTCTTTGGATTTCATGTCGGATCTCCGGATACTCATTCTTCTTGAGCTTGAAAGGGACCTCGGGGATCACCTTCTTCTTGGCCACAACATCATAGAAGTGGTCTTGATGAGCTTTGGAGATGAATCTTTCCATCTCCCATGACTCGGAGGTGGAAGCTTTTGTCTTCCCTTTCCCTTTTCTAGAGGATTCTCCGGTCTTAGGTGCCATCAATGGTAATGGAAAAACAAAAAGCTTATGCTTCTACCACACCAAACTTAGAATATTGCTCGTCCTCGAGCAAGAGAAGAAAGAAAAGATGAAGAAGAAGAAGAAAATATGGAGAAGAGGGAGAGTGTATTCGGCCAAGAAGGGGAAGAGAGGGTTGTAATGTGTGAAAATGAGGAAGAATGGAGGGCTTTATATAGGAAAGGGAGGGGGGGTAAGGTTCGGCCATAAGGGTGGGTTTTGGGTGGGAAATTGATTTTGAATTTTGAAGGTAGGCGGAGTTTATGAGGTAGGTTTATGGGGAAGAGTGGATGGATGTGACTGGTGAAGTGGTGATAGGGAAGAGAGATTGAGGTGATTGGTGAAGAGTTTTGGGGAAGAGTGTTTATGGGATTGTGTGAAAGAGGGGTGAGAAGAAGTGAGTGGAGGTAGGTGGGGATCCTGTGGGGTCCACAGATCCTGAGGTGTTCAAGGATTTACAACCTTGCACCAAATTAGGCATGCAAAATGCCCTTGCACACAACTCTGGGTGTTCAGCGCCAGATTAGTGCTTGTTCTGGGCGTTGAACGCCCATTTGTTGCCCATTTCTGGCGTTGAACGCCAGAACCATGCTTGTTCTGAGCGTTAAGCGCCAGCTCTTCTCCAGGGTGCAATTCTGGCGTTCAAACGCCCAGATGCTGCCCATTTTGGGCGTTCAGCGCCAGAACCATGCTCTGTTCTGGCGTTGAACGCCAGCCAAATGCTTCTTACTGGCGTTTAAACGCCAGTGAGATCCTCCTCCAGGGTGTGATTTTTCTTCTGCTGTTTTTGATTCCGTTTTCAATTTTTATATTTATTCTGTGACTCCACATGATCATGAACCTAATAAAATATGAAAGAACAAGAAAAATAAAATTAGATAAATAAAAATTGGGTTGCCTCCCAACAAGCGCTTCTTTAATGTCAATAGCTTGACAGTGGGCTCTCATGGAGCCTCACAGATGTTCAGAGCATTGTTGAGACTTCCAACACCAAACTTAGAGTTTGGATATGGAAGTTCAACACCAAACTTAGAGTTTGACTGTGGGGGCTCTAGTTGACTCTGCAATGAAAGAAGCTTACTGTGCTTCCTCTCCATGGGTATAGAGAGAGATCCTTGAGTTTTAAACACAAGGTTGTCCTCATTTAATTGAAGGATCAATTCTCCTCTGTCCACATCAATCACAGCTCTTGCTGTGGTTAGGAAGGGTCTTCCAAGGATGATGAATTCATCCTCATCCTTCCCAGTATCTAGGACTATGAAATCAGCAGGGATGTAAAGGCCTTCAACCTTTACTAACACGTCCTCTACTTGTCCATAAGCCTGTTTTCTTGAATTGTCTGCCATCTCTAATGAGATTTTAGCAGCTTGCACCCCATAGATTCCCAGTTTCTCTATTACAGAGAGGGGCATGAGGTTTATCCCTGAACCAAGGTCACACAGAGCCTTTTCAAAGATAATGTTGCCTATGGTACAAGGTATTATGAACTTTCCAGGATCCTGTTTCTTCTGAGGCAATCTCAGTTGATCAAGATCACTTAGTTCATTGGTGAACAAGGGAGGTTCATCTTCCCAGGTCTCAATACCAAATAATTTGGCATTCAGCTTCATGATTGCACCAAGAAACTTGGCAGCTTGCTCTTCAGTAACATCCTCATTCTCTTCAGAAGAGGAATACTCATCAGAGCTCATGAATGGCATAAGGAGGTTCAATGGAATCTCTATGGTCTCTAGATGAGTCTCAGGTTCCTTTGGTTCCTCAGAGGAAAACTCCTTATTGATCACTGGACGTCCCAGGAGGTCTTCCTCACTGGGATTTACGTCCTCTCCTTCCTTTACAGGTTCGGCCATGGTAATTAATTCAATGGCCTTGCACTCTCCTTTTGGATTTTCTTCTGCATTGCTTGGGAGAGTACTAGGAGGGATTTCAGTGATCCTTTTACTCAGCTAGCCCACTTGTGCTTCCAAATTTCTAATGGAAGACCTTGTTTCATTCATGAAACTTACAGTGGCCTTGGACAGATCAGAGACTAAGTTTGATAAATTAGAGGTATTTTGTCCAGAGTTCTCTGTCTATTGCTGAGTGGATGATGGAAAAGGTTTACTACTGTTAAACCTATTTCTTCCACCATTATTAAAGCCTTGTTGAGGCTTTTGGTCCTTCCATGAGAAATTTGGATGATTTCTCCATGATGGGTTATAGGTGTTTCCATACGGTTCACCCATATAATTTACCTCTGCTATTGCAGGGTTTTCAGGATCATAAGCTTCTTCTTCAGAAGATGCCTCTTGAGTACTGTTGGATGCAGCTTGCATTCCATTCAGACTCTGAGAAATCATATTGACTTGCTGAGTCAATATTTTATTCTGAGCCAATATGGCATTCAGAGTATCAATTTCAAGAACTCCCTTCTTCATAGGCGTCCCATTACTCACAGGATTCTTCTCAGAAGTGTACATGAACTGGTTATTAGCAACCATGTCAATGAGTTCTTGAGCTTCTGCAGGAGTTTTCTTTAAGTGAATGGATCCACCTGCAGAAGTATCCAATGACATTTTAGCCAACTCAGATAGACCATCATAGAAAATATCCAGGATGGTCCATTCTGAAAGCATGTCAGAAGGACACTTTATGGTCAGTACTTTGTATCTCTCCCAAGCTTCATAGAGGGATTCACCTTCTTTCTGTCTGAAGGTCTGAACATCCACTCTAAGCTTACTCAGCTTTTGAGGAGGAAAGAACTTGGCTAAGAAAGTCTTGACCAGCTTATCCCAAGAGTTCAGGCTATCCTTACGTTGAGAGTCCAACCATATTCTAGCTCTGTCTCTCACAGCAAAAGGGAAAAGCATGAGCCTGTAGACTTCAGGATCTACTCCATTAGTCTTAACATTATCACATATCAGCAAGAATTCAGTTAAGAACTGAAAAGGATCTTCAGATGGAAGTCCATGAAACTTGCAGTTCTGCTGCATCAGAGAAACTAATTGAGGTTTCAGCTCAAAATTGTTTGCTCCAATGGCAGGAATGGAGATGCTTCTTCCATGTAAATTGGAATTAGGTGCAGTAAAGTCACCAAGCATTCTCCTTGCATTATTATTATTTTCGGCTGCCATCTCCTCTTCCTGTTCGAAAATTTCTGTAAGGTTAACTCTGGATTGTTGTAATTTAGCTTCTCTTAGTTTCCTTTTCAGAGTCCTTTCAGGTTTTGGATCTGCTTCAACAAGAATATTCTTGTCTTTGCTCCTGCTCATATGAAAAAGAGGGACAGAAAAATAATAATAATAATAATAGGGATCCTTTTTACCACAGTATAGAGGTCCCTGTATGAATAGAAGAAAAGAAGAAGAAGAAATTCGAACACAGATGGAAGAGGGGGTTCGAATTTGGGTGAGATGAAGTGTTAGTAGATGAATAAATAAATAGAAGGAGATGAGAGAGAAGGAGAATTTTCAAAAATAATTTTTTTGAAAAAGAGTTAGTGATTTTCGAAAATGGTTTTTGAAAAAGGTTAGTAATTTTCGAAAATTAAAATCAAAAATTAAAATAAGTAGTTAATTAAAAAGAAATTTTGAAAAAGAGGGGAGATATTTTCGAAAATTAGAGAGAGAGAGTTAGTTAGGTGGTTTTGAAAAAGATAAGAGACAAACAAAAAGTTAGATAGTTAGTTGAAACAAATTTGAAAACTAATTTTGAAAAGATAAGAAGATAGGAAGTTAGAAAAGATATTTTAGAATCAAATTTTTGAAAAAGATAAGATAAGAAGATATTTTTGAAAAGATATGATTGAAATTAGTTTTGAAAAAGATTTGATTTTTAAAATCACAATTAATGACTTGATTCACAAGAAATCACAAGATATGATTCTAGAACTTAAAGTTTGAATCTTTCTTAACAAGCAAGTAACAAACTTGAAATTTTTGAATCAAAACATTAATTGATGATGTTATTTTCGAAAATTATGTGATAAAGATAAGAAAAATATTTTTGAAAAATATTTTTAAAATTTTCGAAAATAATTAAGAAAAATGAAAAAGATTTGATTTTTGAAAAAGATAGGATTTTTAAATTGAAAATTTGATTTGACTCATAAGAAACAATTGGATTTTAAAAATTTTTGAAAAAGTCAAATCTAATTTTCGAAATTTTGAGAGAGAAAAAGGGAAAGATATTTTTTTAATTTTTTGAATTTTTAATGATGAGAGAGAAAAACACTAAAAATGCTCAATGCATGGAAATTTTAGATCAAAACAATGAATGCATGCAAGAATGCTATGAATGTCAAGATGAACACCAAGAACACTTTGAAGATCATGATGAACATCAATAACATATTTTTGAAAATTTTTATATGCAAAGAAAACATGCAAGACACCAAACTTAGAAATCTTTCATGTTTAGACTCTATGGATGCAAGAATGCACATGTAAAACAAGAAAAGATGCAAAACAAGAAAATATCAAGATCAAACAAGAAGACTTACCAAGAACAACTTGAAGATCATGAAGAACACTATGAATGCATGAATTTTCGAAAAATGCAAGATGAATATGCAATTGACACCAAACTTTCAACTTGACTCAAGACTCAAACAAGAAACATGAAATATTTTTTATTTTTATGATTTTATGATTTTTTTGTATTTTCTTTTAATTTTTTCGAAAATCATTTTGAAAAAAGAAAAATAAGGATTCCAAAATTTTTAATATGAATTCCAGGAATCTTATGCTCTTTAGTCTAAAGCTCCAATCAAAGGGTCAGGCATGGCTTAATAGCCAGCCAAGCTTTAGTATGTAATTACATGCACTGAAGTGATTAGTTGAATCCTCAGTCCAAAGGAATTTGGACATGGCTTCACAGCCAGCCAGGCTTCAACATGTTTCATGAAACACTAGAATTCATTCTTAAAAATTCTGAAGAAAAATATATTTTTGAAAATATTTTTATTTTAAAAATTTTTTTCGAAAACAAAGGAGAAATTTTTGAAAGATTTTTGAAAAATTTTTGAAAATAAAACAAAAAGAAAATTACCTAATCTGAGCTACAAGATGAACCGTCAGTTGTTCAAACTCGAACAATCCCCGGCAACGGCGCCAAAAACTTGGTGCACGAAATTGTGAACTCAGGTAACGGCGCCAGAAACTCTGTACGCACGTCTTAATAAATCGTTTTTCATTCACAACTTCGATACAACTAACCAGCAAGTGCACTGGGTCGTCCAAGTAATAAACCTTACGTGAGTAAGGGTCGATCCCACGGAGATTATTGGTATGAAGCAAGCTATGGTCACCTTGTAAATCTCAGTCAGGCGGATATAAAATAGTTATGGAGTTTTCGAAATTATATAATAAAATAAGGATAGAAATACTTATGTAAATCATTGGTGAGAATTTCAGATAAGCGCATAGAGATGCTTTCGTTCCTCTGAACCTCTGCTTTCCTGCTGTCTTCATCCAATCAGTCCTACTCCTTTTCCATGGCTGGCTTTGTGAAAGAACATCACCGTTGTCAATGGCTACTTTTAATCCTCTCTGGAAAATGGTCCGATGCGCTGTCACTTCATGGCTAATCGTCTGGAGGCATCACCCTTGCCAATGGCTGCATCCTATCCTCTTGTGAAAATGGTCCAAATGCTCTGTCACAGCACGGCTAATCATCTGAGGTTCTCGATCATACTGGAATAGGATTCACCCTCCTTTTGCGTCTGTTACTATGCCCAGCACTCGCGAGTTTGAAGTTCGTCACAGTCATTCAATCCCAGAGTCCTACTCGGAATACCACAGACAAGGTTTAGACTTTCCGGACTCTCATGAATGCCGCCATCAATCTAGCTTATACCACAAAGATTCTGATTAAGAGATCCAAGAGATACTCATTCAATCTAAGGTGGAACGGAAGTGGTTGTCAGGCACGCGTTCGTGGGGGAATGATGATGATTGTCACGTTCATCACATTCAGGTTGAAGTGCGAATGAATATCTTAGAAGCAGAATAAGTTGAATTGAATAGAAAAACAGTAGTACTTTGCATTAATCTTTGAGGAACAGCAGAGCTCCACACCTTAATCTATGGAGTGTAGAAACTCTACCGTTGAAAATATATAAGTGATGAAGGTCCAGGCATGGCCGAATGGCCAGCCCTCATGATCTAAGAACTAGACATCCCAAGATGTCTAATACAATAGTAAACAGTCCTATTTATACTAAACTAGTTACTAGGGTTTACAGAAGTAAGTAGTTGATGCATAAATCCACTTCCGGGGCCCACTTGGTGTGTGCTTGGGTTGAGCTTGAATGTTACACGTGCAGAGGCTCTTTCTGGAGTTGAACGCCAGGTTGTAACGTATTTCTGGCGTTCAACTCTGGTTTGTGACTTGTTTCTGGCGTTTAACTCCAGACAGCAGCGTAAAACTGGCGTTTAACGCCCTTTTACATCATCTAAACTCGTTCAAAGTATGGACTATTATACATTGCTGGAAAGCTCTGGATGTCTACTTTCCAACGCAATTAGAAGCGCGCCATTCTGAGTTCTGTAGCTCCAGAAATTCCACTTTGAGTGCATGGAGGTCAGAATCCAACAGCATCAGCAGTCCTTCTTCAACCTCTGAATCTGATTTTTGCTCAAGTCCCTCAATTTCAGCCAGAAAATACCTGAAATCACAGAAAAACACACAAACTCATAGTAAAGTCCAGAAATGTAAATTTAACATAAAAACTAATAAAAACATCCTTAAAAGTAACTAGATTCTACTAAAAATATACTAAAAACAATGCCAAAAAGCGTATAAATTATCCGCTCATCAGATGCCAATCATTCTGAACTTCAAAGGATAAAGTGAGATGCCAAAACTGTTCAGAAGCAAAAAGGCTACTAGTCCCGCTCATCTAATTGGAACTAAGCTTCATTGATATTTTGAAATTTATTATATTTTCTCTTCTTTTTATCCTATTTTGTTTTTAGTTGCTTGGGGACAAGCAACAATTTTAGTTTGATGTTGTGATGAGCGGATAATTTATACCCTTTTTGGCATTGTTTTTGCATAGTTTTTAGTATGTTTTAGTTACTTTTTATTATATTTTTATTAGTTTTTATTCAAAAATCACATTTTTGGACTTTACTATGAGTTTGTGTATTTTTCTGTGATTTCAGGTATTTTCTGGCTGAAATTGAGGGACCTGAGCAAAAATCTGATTCAGAGGCTGAAAAAGGACTGCAGATGCTGTTGGATTCTGACCCTCCTACACTCGAAGTGGATTTTCTGGAGCTATAGAAGCCCAATTGGCGCTCTCTCAATCGCGTTGAAAAGTATCCATCCTGGGCTTTCCAGCAATATATAATAGTCCATACTTTGCCCGAGATTTGATGGCCCAAACTGGCATTCAAATCCAGCCTAAAACATCTTGGTGTAAAACGCCCAAACTGGCACCAGAATTGGAGTTAAACGCCCAAACTAGCACCAAAGCTGGCGTTTAACTCCAGGAACAGCCTAGGCACGTGAAAGCTTCAATGCTCATCCCAAGAACATACCAAGTGGGTCCCGGAAGTGAATTTCTGCACTATCTGCACTTAGTTACTCATTTTCTATAAACCTAAGTTACTAGTCGAGTATAAAAACTACTTTTAGAGATTCAGTTTACACCTCATGACATTTTACACTTCATATTGTATCTTCTACGGCATGAGTCTCTAAACTCCATAGGTGGGGGTGAGGAGCTCTGCTGTGTTTCAATGGATTAATGCAATTATTACTGTTTTCTATTCAATCACGCTTGATTCTATTCTAAGATACTCACTCGTACTTCAATATGGTGAATATGATGATCTGTGACACTCATCATTATCCTCAACCCTATGAACACGTGCCTGACAACCACTCCGTTCTATCTGAGCTCAACGTAGTCATTGGGCGACAGCTTGAGTGCATATCTCTTGGGTTTCTGATCCACGAACCGAGTCCAGAGGTTAGAACCTTCGTGGTATAGGCTAGAACCAATTGGCAACATTCCTGGGATCCGGAAAGTCTAAACCTTGTCTGTGGTATTCCGAGTAGGATTTGGAAAGGGATGATTGTGACGAGCTTCAAACCTGCGAATGTTGGGCGCAGTGACAGTGTGCAAAAGGACAAGGGTCCTATTCCGACGCTAGTGGGAACCGATAGATGATTAGCCGTGCGGTAGCTGTACATGGTATTTTTCATCCGAGACGAGCAATCCGACAGTTGATTAGCCGTGCAGAGATCGTACCTGATATTTTTCATCCGAGAGTATCATACAGCTTGCCATTGAAGGAAGCCATGCATGTTTGGAGAAGAGGACGGTAGGAAAGCAGAGATTCAGACGACAGAGCATCTCCAGAACCTCAGCCTGTTTCTTATTACTGAATCACAAGTACTATTTATTTCATGTCATTTATTTTTCATAAATACAATCACTCTTATTATTAATCTCCTAACTAAGATTTACAAAATAACCATAGCTTGCTTCAAGCCGACAATCTCCGTGGGATTGACCCTTACTCACGTAAGGTATTACTTGGACGACCCAGTGCACTTGCTGGTTAGTTGTGCGGAGTTGTGAAAAGTGTAATCACAATTTCATGCACCAAAACTCCATTTCCAATATAGGTGGAGACGATTACAACACAGACAGTGGTGTAAAGTTTTGCATTGGTCACAGATTCAAAAACAGAGAAGTTGTCATGGTAGGTGTGAAGAATTACATCATTTGGAGAAGTGCTGAGTATAGAGTCGTGGAGTTGGATCGATCAAAGTACCATGTGCATTGCAGGCAATATGCAGCAAGATGTCCTTGGAGTCTCCGTGTTGTCCTCCGACCGAATCTCAGATATTGGTAAGCCATTATTCAATGCCTAAAGTATATTCTTATTTATCATAATTATTTTGGGATGAATGTCTACCGATTCCATTTTAATCCCATGAGATGTCAGACTGGGCCAGTAGATTCAACAAGAAAATATGGTTACAACATTATGATAGCGGTCGTAGGCTTGGGCACATTACAAAGCTCTCCGAGTGCATGAAAGCTGTTTTGAAAGGTACGCAGTATTTACCGATTTTATTCATTGTTAGATGTACTTACAAGAGGCTCTAGCAGTTGTTCGTCATGAAGGATAGGGAGGCACAAACACAATTGTAGTTATGGGGTCTTATTTATTGGCTGTGTCAGCCATACCTATCAACCTGTAGACATATGCAACAATAACAAGCAATGCATCACTTAATGCAAAATAAAAGAGAAAAAAAATTCAAAACGACCCCTGATAGTCGTTAAAGACAACAAGACTCTTAATAAAAAACTATCCTTTTCATCCCTTGAACTTTATTTTTGTGAGACTGGTTAGCCCTACTGTCAATATTTTTTCTCTGTATTAACGGAATAAGTCTACATAGCATGTTAAAAAACTGTTGATTTATCCGTTAAAAGCCAACTAAGATTAGCAAATTCTTTTTTGTTCGAAGTCTCGTTATCTATTCAGGGTAATTGTTAGTTTTTTTTTTGTTATTTTTTTCAAATACATTGACTAAATTTATTGTGTAAAACTAAGAAATATTAGTGATTTTTAAATTATTTTTACTTATAAAAATTAAATAAAGGATATATTAGTAATTAACGTGTCACATAAGCATGTTCTGGAGAAAGATCATTGACAAAAGGACTAACTAGTCTCATAAAATTAATTATTGATGGCCGAAATGGATATTTTTTCTTGGGAGACACATAGTCCTTCGAAGAAATTATCAAGGATTGAGATGGATATTCACCTAAAATAAAATTAAATTACTATGTATGACAAGAGAAAAACCATATATAAAATAATATATCTCACGGTCATTGGAAACCTTGAAATCTACCTCTCAGATGGGCACCACTCTAAAAATCGATGATATATCCATGACACCAGTAGTGGGATGCATCCAACAATATCAATAGTGGATCGATGTGCTGTAGAGCATAATGAGTGGGACGCCCATGCAAACATAGCGGATCCCCAAGACATACTACGACCCCTCTCGAAGTCGGCCAACAATGGAAGACACCTGATATGGATCTAGTTTTTGACTTATTTGTTATCAAGTAACTCCCGATCAGCAACAGGATGTAACACCTTATGTACTGTCAGAGGGTGACCGCATTTGTACCAGATGGCATATGACGTACTCTATCCCTAAGCTATGTCAGCTTCATGAAAAATGACTCCTTCCACCATGCCCCCTGCTGCTGAGTATGCAGAGGCCTAGCACCGAAGAGCTCCTCTATCCACTCCCACGTCGGGTGCTGGTACCATATCTAGAAGTTATGCAAGCACCCACCCAGTGGCTCTTCGTCGGTGTATAACCCAAGGTGGTATGCAACATCCTGCAAAGTGATAGTGTACTCACCTCCAAGGCAGGTGAAAAGTGTGGGTCTCTAGAGGCCAATGCTCCACGAATACAGTAATCGGGGTGTTGTCGAATACAAAGTCTTTGAGCTGTACCATGTCACCAAACGCAACCTCCCTCAAGTTTCATACCAGCATAGCAGAGATTGACATTTCCTACCACACAGAGCCTCATACGGAGCCATTTCAATGCTTGCATGGTAGCTGTTGTTGTATGCAAACTCCACTAGAGGTATATACCGATCACAACTTGCCGGTTGGTCCAGTGCGCAAGTCCTCAATATATCTTCCAGGATTTGTGTTGTCCTCTCATACTAACCATCTGTTTGAGGATGGTAAGTTGTACTTAAGCTCAACTGGGTTCCAAAGGCTCTGTGAAATGCCCCCCAGAATCTTGAAGTGAAACGGGAATCTCGATCAGAAATTATGGTGGTAGGCACACTGTGGAGTCTCACAATCTCCTTTATGTATAGAGGTGCCAGCTCCTCCAATGTAGAATTCATCCGGATAGGTAAAAAGTGAGAAGATTTCATTAGTCGATCCACTATTACCCATACTCCATCAAAATCGATTCTGGTCCTTGGCAAACTAGATACAAAATCCATTACTATGCTTTTTCACTTTCATTGTAGAACTTCTAAAGGTTGAAGGGTTTCTACTGGTCTCTAGTGTTCAATCTTCACCTTTTGACAAGTTAAGCACTTTGAAACATGTGTCACTACGTCATTTTTCATACCAGGCCACCAAAACATCGACTTTAGATCATGGTACATCTTTGTGCTTCCCGGATGAATCAAGAACTTACTCTGATGGGCCTTTTTCAGGATGTCTTGCCGCAAATTCCCAACATTCGGTACATAAATTCTCCCCTTGTACCTCCAGATTCCGTCTCTGTCCCACGAGACTCTCCATCGCCTCCCTATTTCAATTGCCGGTGATACCTTCTGTAATTCTTGATTATTTTGTTGAGCTTTCTCAATTTCAACCTTAAAGGCACTTGAGATTTGTAATTGATTCAAACATCACCCCCAGCTACTTCTTTAACTCCTAAGTTCAGGTTTTCAAATTCTTTCAACAGTTGCTCTTCTTTAAGCATCATCCATGCAGCACATAGTGATTTTCGACTCAAGGCGTCCGCCACCACGTTCGCTTTCCCCTGATGGTAACTCAGCTCAAAGCCATAGTCCTTCAGTAGCTCCATCCACATTCTCTGCCACATATTAAGCTATTTATGATCAAAGAGATATTTCAAACTCTTTTGATCAAAGAGAAAACTTGGAACTTAACCCTATAGAGGTAATGCCTCCATACTTTCAGTGCAAACACAACCGTAGCAAGTTCCAGGCTGTGCGTATGGATAATTAACTTCATGAGGTCTCAACTGTCGTGAAGCATACACCACAACATTTTGATGTTGCATCACCACACACCCCAGACCCTTCAATGAAGCGTCGCAATACACCTCAAACATTTCATTCGGTTCGGGTAACACGAGCATAGGCGCCGTGGTCAACTTTTGCTTCAAAGCTTGAAAGCTTTCTTCGCACTCAGATGCCTAGACAAATGGTGCATCCTTGCGGGTTAACTTCGTCATTGGCAAGGCTACTTGTGAAAAACCTTTGATGAATCTTCAATAATAGCCAGCTAGACCCAGAAAACTCCTTATCTCATTTACTGCTGTCAATCGCCCCTAATCCATTACTGCTTCTACCTTAGAAGGATCTACAACTATCCCTTGTTTGCTTACTACATGACCCAGAAACTTCACCTCGTCTTTCCAAAATTTACATTTGGACAGTTTAGCGTAGAGTTTTCTTTCCGTCAGTATCTGTAACATAGTTCTCAAGTGTTCGACATGCTCTTCCTCAGTCTTAGAATAAATTAGTATGTCATCAATGAAGACGACAACGAACTTATCCAGAAATGGACGGAAAATTTTGTTCATGTAGTCCATAAACACTACAGGAGCGTTCGTCAACCCAAAAGACATTACAGTGTACTCTTAATGACTGTAACGAGTTCTGAAAGCAGTCTTAGGGATGTCTTCGTCTCTCACACTTATCTGGTGATAACCGGATCGCAAGTCAATCTTAGAGAAAACTCCAGCTCCCTATAACTGGTCCATTAAATCATCGATTCTTGGCAGTGGATATTTATTCTTTACAGTGACCTTGTTCCGTTGCTTGTAATCCACACACAGATGCATGCTTCAATCTTTCTTTTTCACCAGTAATACCGGTGCTCCCCATGGTGAAATGCTTAGGCGAATAAAGTTCTTTAAGTTCTGTTAACTCCAAAAGAGACATTCTATATGGCGCAATTGATATTGGTCCTGCTCCAAGCACTAACTCTATCGCAACCTCGATTTCTTGAGCAGGAGAAAATTCAGGGATATCCTCCGGAAACACTTCTGGAAACTCATTCACGACCGAGATCTGATCTAAAATTTGTTCCTTGTTCATCACATTTGCAGCTAACAACATAACACCTTGGCACTCATATCCAGAATTGTTCACTACAACGGAGTTTAAGTAATAACCCTTCGCCACAACTGGCCCTTCCGACCCTTCTGACATAAAATGTATTAACCTTTCAGAATAGTCGAGTAGAACGCGGTTCTTAGATAACCAATCCAATCCTAAAATGAGATCAAGACTACTCATCGGCAAACAAATTAAATCATGGATAAATTCTCATTGCTGGACTCGAAATGAAACTTGTGGACAACCAAATCTAGTGACAACCGCTTCAGAAGTAGCATTATGCACATTCAAATCATAACCCAACACAACTATCTTCAATCCTAGCTCGCTAGCCCTTTCGAATGCTATAAATGAATGTGTCGCTCCAGAATCAAACAAGGCATTCAAAATTTTACCAGCTATTTCACAGTTACCTCAGATCAGAGTATTGGACCCCTCGACACCTACAGTAGATGTGGTGAACACTCGCCCTGGTTGCTGTGCTCTCCCAGTACCTTGCCTCTGCTTCTCCGGACAGTTCAAGACTTTATGCCCGACTTTACCATAGAAAAAGCATAGACCCCAACCAGCTCTACACGGGGTTCCTGGATGATGACTCCCACATCTCGCACAAGCCATCTCGCTCTGAGGCTGCTTCCCAAACCTCCTTCCCTGTTGATTATTATTGTTAGGCCTCCGGAAACTAATCTGACCCTGATTTTGCTGTAGTATGAAACCTCCACACTTGAAAGTCTAACCCCTAGGAGCAAAATTTCTCCTCGGTTCTGCTGAAAAGATATCCTATGGTTTCCTTTCTCTGTAGCTGCCTTTCTCACACAATCTTCAGCAACCCTGCTCTTATTTACCAGTTCTGAGAAAGTCCTTATCTCTATTGGGCCTACTGAGCTTAAGATGTCACTCTAGAGTCCTCCCTCATATTTAATGCACTTTTACTCCTCAAAATCTTCCGGAGCACCCTGATAGATTCGGAAAAATCGGCATAGTTCCTCAAATTTTTATTTGTATATTCAGCCACTGACATTGCACCCTACTTCAGCTGTAGCAATTCGAGTTCCTTCGCTGTCCTGAATAAATTAGGAAAGTATTTCTTGAAAAATTCTACCTGAAAAGCATCTCAGGGTATATCATTATCACCCTGCTGCATAAGACACCGTGTTCTCTGCCACCAATGCAGTGCTTCCCCCATAAGTTGATAAGTTGTAAATTCAACACACTGATCTTCCGGCACTAGTTGTTCTTGTAATGCTTGCTCCATTGCCTGAAACCACTTATCAGCTTCTGTCAGATTAGTGGTCCCTTTGAATATCGGTGGATTAACTTTCAAGAAAGTTGCCAGCGTCATCAGCCCTGATTTCCATTTCCGCCATTTCCATTATTCGCCTGCTGACCCAACACTTCTACAATGGCCAGCATAGTAACAGTCATATTCTTCAAAGCAGCCATGAAGTTAATCGAATTATTCGCATTTGTTTCAGGTCTCTCATTACTAGTTCGACCTACACCTCGACTACGTTCGCATCCACGAGGCACCAACTGGTTCCTATACATACCAAACAATAGATATCAAGGCGATCAGTCTCAATATCGCAAGTTTAGTGCTTCAAAGTCCCAAATGCATGATCATGAATGTTTATGCCACATATATCAGTTATATATCCTAATAGCATATAAACACACATACAGAGTATGCACAAAAGTATAGTCAATCCGTCCCTCAAGCTCTACAGGAACGAACTACTCTGATACTATAATATAACACTCTACCACACAGAGTCTTTTACTTAAGTCATAAAAATGAGGTGGCGAGGTATTACGACCTCTAAAAGTAAAATCATATATATATATATATATATATATATATATATATATAATATAGGTGAAAAAGGATTTTTATCTAGGAGCCTTTTGAAAGAGAGTTAAAACAAAAACGTTACATGAAAAGGCACATATCTCTCGACGAATAAGAGTGATCGTAATCTGGATAAGTTAAGAACAAAGAGCTATAGATACATAAGAGAAGATTTCCAAGGATACAGATAACAAAGCTTCTGACTTGACTCACAAAGTTAAAACCGGCCAGAGCATATATACATATATACAAGAGAATCCCCAAAAGCCCAAAATACAGTTTAATAAACCTGTTTCTCCAAATCAACCTCTAAGAGGGACAAAGCATAATATACATATATAGTGGAGATATAAGAGTATTTATATATACATTAAAACCAAAATAAAGTCCTAAAACACAAATGATATTCGCTTTCAAAAGCTCCCAGTATGCTTCAGCGAGATGCCTCATGTCCTGCATCTGAAAACCACAAAATATGTATAGGGAGAGAACCAGAGATTCTTAGCATGGTAACAGTGCCCACATAACTAACATATAAGGTTCTGAGGAAGCCAGAGGCAATCCTAGAACTTCCGACACTTGATTTAATCTTATAAAACACAACCAAACCAAAATCATTTAGGCAACTAAGTAAGGATCTTCCTTCTAATCTAATACTCCCTTTTCTAACTCCTCTGAACCTCCCAACCGCCACTAAAATTATTTGTTTCAAACACAAATATTACATGTAAAGAAATCACAATTAGAATTCAGATACAACAGATAAATAGGTAGCAAGTAGTTTATGTGATCAGCTAGGAATTTCAAACAAACACATAGATGCATATGATGCATGCCTGTTCTATGGCTGATGAGTCTCATCTATCGGTTATATAGCCAATCCGACAAGTCCTGGTAGCTAACCATTGGACTGTCCCTCTGTCGTGCATCCCCAAATCTCAAATCATACTCATTCATATTCATATAACACACACCGGTGTATATCCACGGGGGCAAGCTCATCCGGAAAGGTATAAGTGTCCGGCCACACTTAAGACATAGGGTCAGCAGAGTATTGAGTCTCAACCTGGAGCACGTGGTGGCAAGCCACTGCTTTCACCCAGGAAAACCCATATCTCAGATATTTGGAAGTGCAACAAATCACATAATCAATCAATATTCATATAGTCAATATCAACCATAGTTCATTATTTAGCATAGCCATCAAGCTCATTACATGTACATCACTTCCACTATCATCATCATCATCACTTTACATCTTTCTTCATCAATAAGTTATCTTCTTCACAGCCCTAATTATACTCCACTACCTAAAATCTACTTACTAAGCTTTACACAAGAGTTACAAGGGTTTTGAAAGTCGGAAGAATGGTTATAGAAACTAAAATTTATGTTTTGGAAAAACAGGGGGTACGCGTACGCGACCCCCTTCTCGCGTACGCGTGGTGCAACCCGAAGTGAAGTCCCGCGTCGCGTGTTAGCCTTCGCGTATGCAACCCTTCAAAAATCAAGTTCTCGTGTACGCGTACACCTGCTTGCGTACGCAAGACACCAAACCCGAAGAGAATGGCCGCGTCGCATGCGAGGTTCTGCGTACACGGATTCTGTAGGAGAGGCAAAATGTTTAAGTGTTGCAAAATTTTAGTTTTACACACCGAACTTCTGATGCGCATAACTTTTTTGTTCTAAAACATTTTTCATCCGTCCTTCGAACGGTGTAAACCTCTTGGACCAAATTTTTATTCTAGATAAGTTTGATAAAAATCGAAGGTCCGGAGGCCATTTTATGCCCCGCCAAAGTTGGCCAAAAATCAAAAATTTCATTAAAATTCCAAACCTTAACTTTCAAAATATTTAAATCTCCAACCGCTTTAAACTTACCAAATCTGCATCAACCAAGTTCAATCATTCCTCAACACCCCTCATTTACTCCATAACACACCAATTCACAATTATATTCACTTCACACAATAATTCATATCCAAACAACATTATACATAATCATCAACTTCTATACATATATACATACATCATCAAACACCACAAACTTACATTATTCCACCACCATCAACTTTCTCATGCCATTAATCGTCAACCCAACTATTTCACAACAATTGACACAATATATACACCAATACATGATTCAACCTATCCTAAGTCATCCAGCCTAAGTTTTCATGACACATTATATTTTAATTACAAGAAACTGAAATCATACCTTGGCCGATTCCCCTTAACGCCCGGAACACCTCACAACTCAGCGTTTTCCAAGCTTCCAAGACTTCACTAAACATCTCTCTAACCACCAAATCTTGATCTCTAGCTTCCAAATCCTCACTTTGATTCCAACCAACAATCAATTTACAATCTAACACCACAATTATCACTATAATCAATATAGAGTTCACTAATTCAATATTACACAAAGATTTTGAGGGTGCTTACCTGACCCATAGCTCAAGTGAGCTAGACCCAACAATACATGCAAGATAATTCGAACCTAAACACCTAACACTACAATATTTTTGGCCTAAGGTAACCCTTATTCGAAGCAATATTTAATAAAAGTTGCCTTAGATAGAAAAATACAACATTTTTTAAGAGTTGTCTTTGAGTGAGGCAAAGATAACAAACTTTTTGGCCACCCACAAAAATCGTTGTCTTTGATATCTAAAGCAACACTTAAAAAATATTACAATATTAAACATTTAAGACAACATTTTTAAATAAAAATGCAACATTTTATAAATGTTATAAAAAATTGAATAAATAACTTTTATAAAAAGTTGCCTAAAATCATTCATAGCTAAAAACTTTATAGGAAAACTTTTCATTATATTCCTCCCAATAATTATTTCCTAATCAAATAACTTAGAAAAAAAAGAAAAGCCATTTAGTTCCTCAGATAATTTCCATCTATTGAATTGCTTTAGTTCATCACTACCACCCACCGTAAGCCCTAACTTTTGAAATCAACCCAAATAGCGACACAAACAACATCAGGTCTCGTTCGCATACGACAGCAGGTCTTGTTCGCAGTGCTGTCCACCCCAACCGGCGACGGTGCGATGCTCCCTTTCATAGGCGTCGGCGCGTTGCTCTCCTCCACGGGCGTCGGCGCGGTGCTCTCCTCCACGGGCGTCGGCGCGGTGCTCTCCTTCGCGGTCATCTTCTCCACGCACGCTGCTCCACGGCTTCTCCTCCTCCTGTCTCGGCTCAACGTACGCAGTCACCTTCGAGAAACCTCTCTCCTTCTTCCTCTTCTTCCCCTGTCTCGCCTCCTCCTCTTCGCAAGCTCTGACAACACTACATGCAGCTGTAACCCCTTCCTCCTCCTCTGCATATTAGTAAGAAGCTTCTGATTTTTACTATGGAATGGAATTTCTGAATACATTGATTCTGAATGAAGATTGGGAATGTTCTGAATTTTAGTATGAAAATGAAATTTTTGAATGCATTTATTCTGAATTTCTGCCATGGGAATGTTCTGAATGTACTGAATTTTAGTAATACATAAAGTTGTTATATCATGGGTTTCATGTTGATGCTGATTCAACAGATAGGAAGATTCAAAAGAAGGTGACGAAATCCTCCTGAATTGATACTTTGGCTATAGTCCAATGTTTCATTCATTTGATATGATAATAATGCCGACATTTTTTTTATCTACTGCTTGATGGAATGTTTACAGCTAAGTTTTATTGTGTACAAAATATTGAGAAACCAAGTTTTTTCAATTCTTAGTACAACTAAGGTTTTACAGCTAAGTTTTTTTTATCTACTTCTATTTAATTTGTTGACTTTGTTATGACTAATCTCTTAGCCAAATAAATGTCTTAATTGAAAGTTATGCCATGCTGTAGGTGCCAGAGGCTCAGCTAGCACAGTAGAACTACATCTTGGTTGTTGGAGAGCTAGAAGCAGAAACTGGACATGTGCTTCTTATTTTCGCTTTGGATGTTGCATTAACAGTTCTCACTTTAGGTACCGTTGTTTAGTTGAGTTATACTGAATCCATTTGATGATATTTTGGTTGTTGTTATCTGCTTAATCCATGCTATGGTTTTCAGTAAGAATTAAATTCATGCACTTTAGCTTGTCTATACTTTATAGTAGTATTTAGTGATGTAGTATTAAGCAAAGTTGCTCTTATAGTCTCTATGAATTTGATTGTTTTCCTCCACCTTAAATTGAGAAAGGTGAAAAAACAGAATAATAATGTTTTTTTTATCATGTTGCAAGTTAAAACATATTGTAACTATAGTTTGGAGATTATTTTCTACAGGTCCTTGTTTGTTAGATTATGTTACTTTTCGGTTGCAGGATTTTAAAGTGGTTCGTATATTAGAGCTCTCAATATTTATTGAAGCATATGTCCTAGTTCCTTGAAGTTATCATTTGGAATCACAGGCATCTTACCTTTTCAAAACTAATATTTCTGTGAGCCTGCAATTTTTTTTATCTATATTCATGATGTTCCTTTTCTTCTCTTTTCTCGCCTCCTCCTCTTTGCGAACCAGAGACTGCAGAACCGTAGCAAACCCTGTTCCATTGGCGAGCTCTAACGCGTTTCGGTGACCACCCCTCCGCTGCTTGATGAGCGGATATTTTATATGCTTTTTCGCATCATTTTCATATAGTTTTTAGTATATGTTATTTAGTTTTTATTAAGTTTTTATACATTTTATTGTTAAATTTACATTTTTGGATTCTACTATGAGTTTTTGTATTTTTTTTACAATTTTAGGTATTTTCTGGCTAAAATTGAGGAGCTGGAGCAAAAGTCTGATTCAGAGACAGAGAAAGCACTGCAGATGCTGTCCGGATCTGACCTCCTTGCACTCGGAAGAACTTTTCTGGAGCTACAGAAGTCCAAATGGAGCGTGATGAGCGGATATTTTATACGCTTTTTGGGGTTAATTTCATATAGTTTTGAGTATGTTTTAGTTAGTTTTTAGTCTATTTTCATTAGTTTTTAGGAAAAATTCATATTTCTGGACTTTACTATGAGTTGTGTGTTTTTCTGTAATTTCAGGTATTTTTCTAGTTGAAATTGAAGGAGCTGAGCAAAAATCTGATTCAAGCTGAAAAAGGACTACTGATGCTGTTGGATTCTGACCTCCCTGCACTTAAAGTGGATTTTCTGGAGCTATAGAACTCGAAATGGCATGCTTCCAATTGCGTTGGAAAGTAGACATCCAGGGCTTTCCAACAATATATAATAGTCCATACTTTGCACAAGGATAGACGATGTAAACTGGCGTTCAACGCCAGTTCTCTGCCCAATTCTGGCGTCCAGCGCCAGAAAAGGATCAAAAGCTAGAGTTGAACGCCCAAACTGGCACAAAAACTGGCGTTCAACTCCACAAATGGCCTCTGCACGTGGATTACTTAAATTCTTAGCCCAGCACACACCTAGTGGGCCCCAGAAGTGGATCTCTGCATCATCCATCATAGTTTACTCATTTGTTGTAAACCTAGGCTACTAGTTTAGTATTTAAACAACTTTTAGAGACTTATTTTGGATCATGACATTTTTAGATCTAAACTTTGTACTCTCTGACGGCATGAGTCTCTAAACCCCATTGTTGGGGGTGAGGAGCTCTGCTGTGTCTCGATGGATTAATGCAAGTATTTCTGTTTTCTATTCAAACACGCTTGTTCCTATCTAAGATGTTCATTCGCGCTTAACTGTGATGAAGGTGATGATTCGTTACACTCATCACCATTCTCAACCCATGAACGCGTGCCTGACAACCACCTCCGTTCTATATACGATTGAATGAGTATCTCTTAGATTCCTTAATCAGAATCTCCATGGTATAAGCTAGAACTGATGGCGGCATTCATGAGAATCCGGAAAGTCTAAACCTTGTCTGTGGTATTCCGAGTAGGATTCAAGGATTAAATGACTGTGATGAGCTTCAAACTCCTGAAGGCTGGGCGTTAGTGACAGACGCAAAAGGATAGTAAATCCTATTCCAACCGGATCGAGAACCAACCGGTGATTAGCCGTGCTGTGACAGAGCGCGTGAGCGTAGTTTTTACTGGAAGGATGGAAGGTAGCCATTGACAACGGTGATCCACCAACACACAGCTTGCCATAGGAGGACGTGCGTGCGTGAACAAGAAGACAGAGGAAAGCAGATATTCAGAAGACAAAGCATCTCCAAAACTCCAACATATTCTCCATTACTGCATAACAAGTAACCTTTAATCCATGCTCTATTATTTATTTGCAATTCAACTAATAAACATAATTGACTTCCTGACTAAGATTTACAAGATAGCCATAGATTGCTTCAAACCAACAATCTCCGTGGGATTCGACCCTTACTCACGTGAGGTATTACTTGGATGACCCAGTGCACTTGCTGGTCAGTGGTACGAGTTGTGAAAAGTGTGATTCACAATCCGTGCACCAAGTTTTTGGCGCCGTTGCCGGGGATTGTTCGTGTTTGAACAACTGACGGTTTATTTTGTTGCTTAGATTAGGAAAAATTTCTTTTTTTTTTTGTTTAGAGTCTCTTACTATTGTCGTGTTAAAATTTTAGAATCCTTATTTTCTTTTTAAAATAGTTTTCAAAAATAATTTCTCTATTAAATCCTGTGCTAAACTTTAAGTTTGGTGTTTTCTTGTTGATTTTCCTTAAAATTTTCGAAAATTTGTTCTGGTTTTCTAAAAATTTTAAGTTTGGTGTGTTCCTTGGTGTTTTCCATCCAAAATTTTCGAAAACAAGGAGCATTAGATCTAAAAATTTTAAATCTTGTGCTATCTTATTGTTTTCTCTCTCTTCTTAAAATTCAAAAACATCTTTTCTCTCTATTTTAAAAGCAAATTTTTGAAATTTATTTCTAAAACTCAGATTTTTATTTCAAAATTTAAAACCTTTTTCAAAAATCATCATATCATTTTCAAAATCTTCTAACCACTTTCTCTCTCCTCAATTTTTTTCGAAAATCTTTCAATCATTTTTATTTATTTTATTTTGATTTATTTTGTTTTCGAAATAAATAAATAAATTAAATAAATAAAAATATTTTTTTTCATTATCTCCCTTTCTCCATCATGAACCTAAGCGGAAATGAACAGTCCAGGAGGACTCTAGGGTTATATTCTAACCCCTCTACTGCTTCATATGGGAGTAGTATCTGCATACCCTCCATTAGAGTCAGTAGCTTTGAGTTGAATCCTCAGCTCATTATCATGGTGCAGCAAAGTTGCCAGTATTCCGGTCTTCCACAGGAAGAACCTATAGAGTTTCTGGCACAGTTTTTACAAATTGCTGATACAGTACATGATAAGGAAATAGATCAGGATGTCTACAGACTATTACTATTTCCATTTGCTGTAAAAGATCAAGCTAAGAGGTGGTTAAATAACCAACCTAAGGCCAGCATAAAGACATGGAAACAGCTGACAGAAAAATTCCTGAATCAATATTTCCCTCCAAAAAGGATGACACAGCTAAGGCTGGACATCCAAGGCTTCAAGCAAGGAGATAATGAATCTCTTTATGATGCCTGGGAGAGATACAGAGAGATGCTACGAAAATGCCCCTCTGAAATGTTCTCAGAGTGGGTTCAGTTAGACATCTTCTACTATGGGCTTGCAGAAGGAGCTCAGATGTCTCTAGATTACTCAGCTGGTGGATCTATCCACATGAGAAAGACAATTGAAGAGGCTCAAGAGCTCATTGATACAGTTGCCAGGAATCAGCATCTGTATCTAAGCAGCAACCCTTCCATGAATGAAGAGGTTAAAATAGTAACTGCTGAACTCAGTCCTGTGAAACAAGCTGCTGAATTCAATCAGCAATTAGACTTTCTGACAAAGCAGCTGGCCGAATTTAAAGACAGGTTACAAGAGACAAGGATAGCTAATATACATATGGACGAACAGTTTAAGAAAACAAAGCAGCAGCTGTCAAGGCAAATAGCAGAAGAATGCCAAACAGTTCAACTAAGAAGTGGAAAAACATTAAATACCCCACCGCAAGGCAGCAAAAAGCTAAGAAATGAGCAAACCACCCAAAATTCACCTGAGGACAGTAAGATCCCAGGGAAAAATAATTCTGGCGCTAAAGCGCCAGAAAATTGGTGGAAGGCTGGCGCTGAACGCCCAGACCATGGCCAAAACTGGCGTTCAACGCCAGAAATACAGCAGGACTGGCGTTCAACGCCAGAAATAGGCAAGGATCTGGCATTGAACGCCCAAAATGGGCAGGACCTGGCGCTGAACGCCCAAAATAAGCACAGTCCTGGCGTTCAGATGCCAGAAGCAGACAAGGAGCTGGCGTCCAGTTTCACTCCAGCTTCTAACTCTGGCACTCAAGTGCCAGTGAGGGATCAGACACACACAAATGCTGATAACAACCCCTCTAAAAAGGCTTCTTCAACCACTTCTGTAGGCAATAAACCTGCAGCAACTAAGGTTGAAGAATATAAAGCCAAGATACCTTATCCTCAAAAACTCCGAAAAGAGGAGCAGGATAAGCAATTTGCTCGCTTTACAGATTATCTCAGGACTCTTGAAATAAAGATTCCATTTGCAGAAGCACTTGAGCAAATACCTTCTTATGCCAAGTTCATGAAAGAGATCTTGATTCATAAAAAGGATTGGAGAGAAACAGAAAGAGTTCTCCTCACTGAAGAATGCAGTGCAGTCATTCTGAAGAGCTTTCCTGAAAAGCTTAAAGACCCTGGGAGCTTTCTGATACCATGCATATTAGAAGATAATTGCACCAAGACAGCTTTATGTGATCTTGGGGCAAGCATCAACCTAATACCTGCATCCATTATCAGGAAGCTTGGCTTAACTGAAGAAGTTAAACCAACCCGGATATGTCTCCAACTTGCTGATGGTTCCACTAAATACCCATCAGGCGTGATTGAGGACATGATTGTCAGAGTTGGGCCATTCGCCTTTCCCACTGACTTTGTTGTGCTGGAAATAGAGGAGCACAAGAGTGCTACTCTCATTCTAGGAAGACCCTTCCTAGCAACTGGACGATCCCTCATTGACGTCCAACAGGGGGAAATAACCCTGAGAGTCAACGATGATGAGTTCAAGTTGAACGCTGTCAAAGCCATGCAGCATCCAGACACATCAACAGACTGCATGAAAGTTGATCTTATTGACTCTTTGGTAGAAGAGATCAACATGGCCGAGAGTCTCGAATCAGAGTTGGAAGACATCTTTAAAGATGTTCAACCTGATTTGGAGGATTCAGAGGACATGAAAGAGCCTCTGAACTTTCTTCTGAAAGAGGAAAAACCTCCTAAACCCGAGCTCAAGCCATTACCACCATCCTTGAAATATGCGTTTCTGGGAGAAGGTGACACTTTTCCAGTGATCATAAGATTTGCTTTAAATTCACAGGAAGAGGAGGCACTTATTCAAGTGCTAAGGACACACAAGACAGCTCTTGGGTGGTCCATAGGTGACCTTAAGGGCATAAGCCCAGCCAGATGCATGCACAAAATCTTATTGGAGGATAATGCCAAACCAGTGGTGCAACCACAGAGGCGGCTAAATCCAGCCATGAAAGAAGTGGTTCAGAAAGAGGTCACCAAATTACTGGAGGCTGGGATTATTTATCCTATTTCTTATAGCCCCTAGGTGAGCCCTGTTCAAGTCGTCCCAAAAAATGGAGGCATGACAGTGATTCATAATGAAAAAACTGAACTGGTTCCTACAAGAACAGTTACAGGGTGGCGCATGTGTATTGACTATAGAAGGCTCAATACAGCCACCAGAAAGGATCATTTTCCTTTACCATTCATAGACCAGATGCTAGAAAGACTAGCAGGTCATGATTATTACTGCTTTTTGGATGGCTACTCAGGCTATAACCAGATTGCAGTAGATCCCCAGGATCAAGAGAAAACAGCATTCACATGTCCCTCTGGAGTGTTTGCTTATAGAAGGATGCCATTTGGGCTATGTAATGCGCCTGCAACCTTCCAGAGATGCATGCTCTCTATTTTCTCTGATATGGTAGAAAATTTCTAGAAGTCTTTATGGATGACTTCTCAGTATATGGAGACTCATTCAGCTCCTGTCTTGATCACCTGAAACTTGTTCTGAAAAGATGCCAAGAGACCAACCTAGTTTTAAACTGGGAAAAGTGTCACTTCATGGTGACTGAAGGAATTGTTCTTGGGCATAAAATCTCAAACAAGGGAATAGAGGTGGATCAAGCAAAAATAGAGGTAATTGAAAAATTACCACCACCTGCCAATGTTAAGGCAATCAGAAGCTTTCTGGGGCATGCAGGATTCTATAGGAGGTTTATAAAGGATTTTTCAAAAATCGCAAAACCTCTAAGCAATCTGCTAGCTGCTGACACGCCATTTGTGTTTGACACAGAGTGCATGCAAGCGTTTGAAACGCTGAAAGCTAAGCTGGTCACAGCACCAGTCATTTCTGCACCAGACTGGACATTACCATTTGAGCTAATGTGTGATGCCAGTGATCATGCCATTGGTGCAGTATTGGGACAGAGGCATGACAAGCTTCTGCATGTCATTTATTATGCCACTCGCGTTCTAAATGATGCCCAGAAAAATTACACAACCACAAAAAAAGAACTACTTGCAGTGGTTTACGCCATTGACAAGTTCAGATCATACTTAGTAGGATCAAAAGTGATTGTGTATACTGACCATGCTGCTCTTAAATATCTACTCACAAAGCAGGATTCAAAACCCAGGCTCATCAGATGGGTATTGCTTCTGCAAGAGTTTGATATAGAAATAAGAGACAGAAAAGAGACAGAGAACCAAGTGGCTGATCATCTGTCCCGGATAGAGCCAGTGGAAGGGACGTCCCTCCCTTCTCTTGAGATCTCTGAGACATTTCCTGATGAGCATTTATTCGCCATTCAGGAAGCACCATGGTTTGCCGATATTGCAAACTATAAAGCTGCAAGGTTCATACCCAAGGAGTACAACAGGATACAAAAGAAGAAATTAATTACTGATGCAAAGTACTACTTGTGGGATGAACCTTATCTCTTTAAGAGATGTGCAGACGGAATTATCCGTAGGTGTGTGCCTAGAGAAGAAGCACAGAGGATCCTGTGGCATTGCCACGGATCTCAATATGGAGGCCATTTCGGAGGTGAGCGAACAGCCACCAAGGTCCTCCAATGTGGCTTCTATTGGCTCACACTCTATAAAGATTCCCGAGAGTTTGTACGTAATTGTGACAGTTGCCAAAGAGCTGGTAATCTGCCTCATGGTTACGCCATGCCTCAACAAGGAATCTTGGAATATGAGTTGTTTGACGTATGGGAAATTGACTTCATGGGACCTTTCCCACCATCATACTCAAACACTTATATTCTGGTGGCAGTTGACTATGTATCAAAATGGGTTGAGGCTATTGCCACACCCACCAATGATACTAAAACAGTGCTGAAGTTCCTCCAGAAACATATCTTTAGCAGGTTTGGTGTCCCTAGAGTACTAATCAGTGATGGGGGCACTCACTTCTGCAATAAACAGCTTTACTCTGCCATGGTTCGGTATGGAATTCGCCACAAGGTGGCCACTCCATATCATCCACAAACCAATGGGCAAGCTGAAGTCTCTAATAGAGAATTAAAGAGAATCCTGGAACAGACAGTAAATACCCGTAGAAAGGATTGGGCACGGAGCTTGGATGATGCTCTGTGGGCTTACAGAACAGCATTCAAGACCCCTATAGGGACCTCTCCATACCAACTCGTGTATGGTAAGGCATGTTACCTACCCGTGGAACTGGAACATAAGGCCTACTGGGCAACCAGATTCCTAAACTTTGATGCCAAATTAGCAGGAGAAAAACGATTGCTCCAGCTAAATGAGCTAGAGGAATTCAGATTCACAGCTTTCGAAAATGCCAAGCTTTATAAAGAAAAATCAAAAAAATGGCATGACAGAAAGCTGTCATCTAGAATCTTTGAACCAGGACAGAAGGTCCTGTTGTTTAACTCTAGACTCAGGCTATTCCCCGGGAAACTGAAATCCCGGTGGAAGGGACCATACGTGATTACAAGTGTATCACCATATGGTTATGTGGAGCTTCAAGATATTGATTCTGATAAGAAGTTCATTGTCAATGGACAGAGAATCAAGCATTATCGTGAAGGCAACATTGAGCAAGAATGCTCAAGGCTAAAGCTAGATTAAAAGCTCAGCAAGGTCCAGCTAAAGACAATAAAGAAGCGCTTGCTGGGAGGCAACCCAGCCATGGGGCAACAATCCTCTAAGCATTTTGCCCTATTTCTATTTTTATTCTTATTTGTTTATATAGAGTTCATTGGCAACAAGGTAAATAATCATTTACAGAAGACCTCGGCACACAAAACAGAGAAAAAGAGCTCACTGGCAAGAAAATGCCAGTAAAAGTATATTTTGGGCGTTCAACGCCCAAAATGGGCATCCACTGGGCGTTGAATGCCAGTAATGGTAGCAATCTGGGCGTTCAACGCCAGAAAGGGGCACCCACTGGGCGTTGAACGCCAGTAATGGCAGTAGTTGGGGCGTTGAACGCCCAGGAGAGCAGTAATTGGGCGCTGAACGCCCAAAACAGGCAGTGTTTGGGCGTTCAAACGCCAGGACAGCAGGGAGGAGCCAAACTCATTTTTCCGCACGTATTTCCATTTTAATTTCAAATTTTATGTTTCAATGCATGATTTTTACATGAACATGTTAAGAACCCTGATTTCAAAAATCCTTAATTCCTAAAAATCCCTCTTTCCAAATTCAATCCAAACTCTTTTCAAATCTTTTCTGAACACAAATCTATCTTTTTCACTCAAAAATCTTTTCAACTAATCCATATCTTTTTCAAATCTTCATATTATCTTTTCAAAATTCAGATTTATCTTTTTCAAAAATCTATCATATCTTTTCAAAATTAAACTATATCTTCTATCTTATCTTTTTCAACTCAATCTTTTTATCTTATCTTTTCCAATTTTTCGAAAACCCACCCCCCCATCCCTTTAAAATTGGGTTCGGCCTCCCTCCTCCTCCATCAACAATTGCACCTAGCTCTCCTTCTATCCCTCTCCTTTCTTTTCTTTTGCTTGAGGACAAGCAAACCTCTAAGTTTGGTGTGTTTATCCGAGATCACTAAGATCATGGCTCCTAAAGGAAAACAACCCACTCCAAGAGGCAAGAAAGAGAGCGTTTCAAAACCACTTTGGAATCAAGGAAAGTTCTTATCTAAAGAACATTCAGACCATTATCTTAAAGTAATGGGTCTGAGATCAGTGATCCCGGAAGTTAGATTCGATCTGAAAGAAGATGAATATCCGGAGATCCAGGAGCAAATTCGAATCAGGAACTGGGAAGTCCTAGCTAATCCTGAAATGAAAGTAGGAAGGAACATGGTCCAGGAGTTCTATGCTAATATGTGGCAGACTGACAGGCAAAAACTATCTGGAACTGCCTTCTATGAATTTCGGACCATGGTCAGAGGAAAGATTGTTCATACCACCCCTGACAAGATCAGAGAGATCTTAAAGCTACCTCAGCTAAAGGATGATCCAGACTCCTTCAACAGGAGGATGATGAGAACAGACATTGACCTGGATAAGATTCTAGAGGACATATGTATCCCTGGAGCCAGGTGGACCACCAACACAAAGGGTGTCCCAAATCAACTCAAGAGAGAGGATCTCAAACCAGTCGCCAGAGGATGGCTGGACTTCATTGGGCGTTCTCTGTTGCCCACTAGCAACCGTTCTGAAGTCACAGTTAAAAGAGCAGTGATGATCCATTGCATCATGATGGGGAAGGAAGTGGAGGTTCATTAGCTGATTTCAACTGAACTCTACAAAATTGCTAACAAAAGTTCTAAAGAGGCCAGGTTGGCTTATCCAAGCGTGATTTCTCTGCTCTGCAAGGACGCTAGAGTAAGGATGGGAATAACTGAGTATATCCTAATTGAAAAGCCAATCACCAAAGCATCAATGGAAAAACAACAAGCACATGAGGATCCCATCAAGAAGAGAGCACAGGAATTCCTCCCAGAGATCCCTCAATCTGAATACTGGGAGTATCTTGAGACGTCCGTTACCAAGATACGGGAAGCTATGGAGCAAATAATAAAAGAACAGAAGGAACACAGTCAAATGCTGACCTATATGTTTAAAGAACAAGAGGAGCAGGGGCGTGACTTAAGGGAATTGAAGCGCCAAAAGTCTTCTCTTGTAGGACCAAGCACCCCAAGGATCAGAGGAACCCCCGTTCCCCCAGAATAAAGGTTGTTAATTTCCAATTTCTGCCTTAACTCTGTGACAGTGTCCTTATAGAAGTTTACCTTAGAAGTCATATAGTAGTAATTAGTATCTATTTTGATTTTATCTCCAATTAAGCTATAGTTTATTTTTCTCATCATCAGCAAACATGAATAAAGTAGTAGATCTTTTGAATAAGAGGCAATAAAATTTCGAGTTTTAATAAGAGAAATTCTAATTAGTTAAATGTGGTGGCAATGCTTTCTGTCTTCTGAATGAATGCTTGAACAGTGCATATGTCTTTTGAATTTGTTGTTTAAGACTGTTAAATATGTTGGTTCTTGAAAGAATGATGAACATGAGACATGTTATTGATAATCTGAAAAATCATAAAAATGATTCTTGAAGCAAGAAAAAGCAGCAAAGAACAAAGCTTGCAGAAAAAAAAATAGAAAGAAAAAGAAAAAGCAAGCAGAAAAAGCCAAAAGCTCTTAAAACCAAGAGGCAAGAGCAAACAGCCAATAACCCTTAAAACCAAAAGGCAAGGGCAAATAAAAAGGATCCCAAGGCTTTGAGCATCAGTGGATAGGAGGGCCTAAAGGAATAAAATCCTGGTCTAAGCGGCTAAACCAAGCTGTCCCTAACCATGTGCTTGTGGCGTGAAGGTGTCAAGTGAAAACTTGAGACTGAGCGGTTAAAGTCAAGGTCCAAAGCAAAAAGAAGAGTGTGCTTAAGAACCCTGGACACCTCTAATTGGGGACTTTAGCAAAGCTGAGTCACAATCTAAAAGGTTCACCCAATTATGTGTCTGTGGCATTTATGTATCCGGTGGTAATACTGGAAAACAAAGAGCTTAGGGCCACGGCCAAGACTCATAAAATAGCTGTGTTCAAGAATCATCACACTGAAATAGGAGAATCAATAACACTATCTGAATTCTAAGTTCCTATAGATGCCAATCACTCTGAGCTTCAATGGATAAAGTGAGATGCCAAAACTGTTCAGAAGCAAAAAGCTACTAGTCCCGCTCATCTAATTAGAGTCTGAGCTCCACTCAAAAACTCTGAGATATTATTGCTTCTCAACCTATTAGTCTTCTATTTTATTTGTCTAGTTGCTTGAGGACAAGCAACAGTTTAAGTTTGGTGTTGTGATGAGCGGATATTTTATACGCTTTTTGGGGTTAATTTCATATAGTTTTGAGTATGTTTTAGTTAGTTTTTAGTCTATTTTCATTAGTTTTTATGAAAAATTCATATTTCTGGACTTTACTATGAGTTGTGTGTTTTTCTGTAATTTCAGGTATTTTTCTGGCTGAAATTGAAGGAGCTGAGCAAAAATCTGATTCAGGCTGAAAAAGGACTACTGATGCTGTTGGATTCTGACCTCCCTGCACTCAAAGTAGATTTTCTGGAGCTATAGAACTCGAAATAGCATGCTTCCAATTGCGTTGGAAAGTAGACATCCAGGGCTTTCCAGAAATTTATAATAGTCCATACTTTGCACAAGGATAGATGAGGTAAACTGGCGTTCAACACCAGTTCTCTGCCCAATTCTGGCGTCTAGCGCCAGAAAAGGATCAAAAGCTGGAGTTGAACGCCCAAACTGGCACAAAAACTGGCGTTCAACTCCACAAATGGCCTCTGCACGTGGATTACTTAAATTCTCAGCCCAGCACACACCTAGTGGGCCCCAGAAGTGGATCTCTGCATCATCCATCATAGTTTACTCATTTGTTGTAAACCTAGGCTACTAGTTTAGTATTTAAACAACTTTTAGAGACTTATTTTGGATCATGACATTTTTAGATCTAAACTTTGTACTCTCTGACGGCATGAGTCTCTAAACCCCATTGTTGGGGGTGAGGAGCTCTGCTGTGTCTCGATGGATTAATGCAAGTATTTCTGTTTTCTATTCAAACACGCTTGTTCCTATCTAAGATGTTCATTCACGCTTAACTGTGATGAAGGTGATGATTCGTGACACTCATCACCATTCTCAACCCATGAACGCGTGCCTGACAACCACCTCCGTTCTATATACGATTGAATGAGTATCTCTTAGATTCCTTAATCAGAATCTCCATGGTATAAGCTAGAACTGATGGCGGCATTCATGAGAATCCGGAAAGTCTAAACCTTGTCTGTGGTATTCCGAGTAGGATTCAAGGATTAAATGACTGTGACGAGCTTCAAACTCCTGAAGGCTGGGCGTTAGTGACAGACGCAAAAGGATAGTAAATCCTATTCCAACCAGATCGAGAACCAACCGGTGATTAGCTGTGCTGTGACAGAGCGCGTGAGCGTAGTTTTTACTGGAAGGATGGAAGGTAGCCATTGACAACGGTGATCCACCAACACACAGCTTGCCATAGGAGGACGTGCGTGCGTGAACAAGAAGACAGAGGAAAGCAGATATTCAGAAGACAAAGCATCTCCAAAACTCCAACATATTCTCCATTACTGCATAACAAGTAACCTTTAATCCATGCTCTATTATTTATTTGCAATTCAACTAATAAACATAATTGACTTCCTGACTAAGATTTACAAGATAACCATAGATTGCTTCAAACCAAGAATCTCCGTGGGATTCGACCCTTACTCACGTGAGGTATTACTTGGACGACCCAGTGCACTTGCTGGTCAGTGGTACGAGTTGTGAAAAGTGTGATTCACAATCCGTGCACCAGAGTGCTCTCAATGACTATGGAAATCTAACTTTCAGAGCTTTCCAGCAATGTATAATAGTCCATACTTTTCTTTGGATTAAAAGGCCCAAAACTGGCGTTCAACGCCAGCTTCCTACCCCCTTCCAAGCGTCCAGCGCCCAAAGGAGAGACCTGGCATCCAAACGCCTAGAGAGGGCCCCTAGCCAGCGTTTCATACCCCAAGAGCCTCATAGTACGTGGATCACGTCAAAGCTCAGCCCAAATACTCACAAAGTGGGCCCCAGAAGTGGATTTTAGCACTAAATAGGCTGTTTTACCCTTACTAGTCATCTGTTTAGTATTTAAAGTGTATTTCACATAATCATTCAAACAAATCTATGAGGACACACATTTTTTTCATTTTCCATTGTATTTTACTCTCAGTATGAGTTTCTAAACCTCCTAAGTTGAGGGGAGGAGCCCTGCTGAGCCCTATGAATTAATAAAAGTATTACTATTTCTTCTTCGATCCGTGTTTAATTTACTTCTAAGATGTATATCCACTCTTCAACATGATGAATAGGATGATCAAACAATCAGCTCTGTTTATCATACTAAGACGAACGTGCTTGACAAACACCCACGTCTACTTGGGTTCGTGTGAATACATAACTGGAAAGCACGAGCCAACAGCTATGTTTATACATCTCTCAGATGGTTAATCCACGACTTCGTTGGGACTTCTCGAGATACCAGTTCAGCCAATTTCCGGGGAGATTAGAGTCTCCGTGGTATAGGCTAGAATCTAAAGAAGCAGTATTCTCTGATCCAGAAGATTCGACCTTGTCCGTGGCATTTTGAGTAGGATCGCCAAGGAAATGAACTGCTAGAGCTTCACCCTCCGTCAAATTGGATGACCATGGGCAATGGCTTCTGATCTGGAGTAGAGGAGATTAATGACCACGGGTAATGGCTTTGATCAAATACAGCTTGCCATAGAAGAGATCATTCACAAGCAGAGAAGATAGTAATACCAGAGTTAATTCAGAAAGACAAAGCAACTCTAATTCTCAACTCTATTCCCATTACTGACTCTATTCTAACTCACAAATACAAATTAAGAATAGTTTCCCTTTTTCATGAAAACACATAAACCTTCTGATCTGCCTGACTAAGACCTGCAAGATAACCATAGCTTACTTCAAACCACAATCCTCGTGGGATCGACCCTGACTCGCTCAGGTATTACTTGGATGACCCAGTGTACTTGCTGGTACAGCTGTACAAAAGTGTGGGGATTTGTGCACCACTGCTCTATTGCTCCGGCGACACTATAGCGCAACTGCAACCTGGTGCGCAGAAATTGTGATTACACTTTGATTATGTAAAATTCATTGCTCTTTCTTTCCCTGGCAATGGCACCAAAAACACGATGCCAATACCATGGTTCACAACTTCGCACAACTAACCAGCAAGTGCACTGGGTCGTCCAAGTAATACCTTACGTGAGTAAGGGTCGAATCCCACGGAGATTGTTGGTATGAAGCAAGCTATGGTCACCTTGTAAATCTCAGTCAGGCAGATATAAAATAGTAATGGGGTTTTTAAAATTAATTAATAAAATAAGGATAGAAATACTTATGTAAATCATTGGTGAGAATTTCAGATAAGCGTATGGAGATGCATTCGTTCCTCTGAACCTCTGCTTTCCTGCTGTCTTCATCCAATCAATCTTACTCCTTTCTATGGTTGGCTTTATGTAAGGATGTCACCGGTGCCAATGGCTATTTTCGATCTCTCTCGGGAAAATGATCCAAATGTTCTATCACAGCACGGCTAATCGTCTGGAGGCATCACCTTTGTCGTTGGTTGCATCATATTCCTCCCTGTGAAAATGGTCCGATGCGCCGTCACTGCATGGCTAATCATCTGGAGGTTCTCGATCATACCGGAATAGGATTTACTATCCTTTTGCGTCTGTCACTACGCCCAGCACTCGCGAGTTTGAAGCTCGTCACAGTCATTCAATACCAGAATCTTACTCGGAATACCACGGACAAGGTTTAGACTTTCCGGATTCTCATGAATGCCACCATCAATCTAGCTTATACCACAAAGATCCCAATATCTCGGACTCGGTCCCCTGTATTAGTAATCTAAGAGATACTCGTTCAATCGAAGGTAGAACGGGAGTGGTTGTCAGGCACGCGTTCATAGGGAACGATGATGATTATCACGTTCATCACATTCAGGTTGAAGTGCGAATGAATATCTTAGAAGTAGAATAAGTTGAATTGAATAGAAAACAGTAGTACTTTGCATTAATTCTTGAGGAACAGCAGAGCTCCACACCTTAATCTATGGAGTGTAGAAACTCTACCGTTGAAAATACATAAGTGAAGGTCCAGGCATGGTCGAGAAGCCAGCCCTCAAAACGTGATCAATAGTCTCCTAAGATGAACAATGGATTAAAACTGAGACCAAAGATGTCTAATACAATAGTAAAAGGTCCTATTTATAATAAACTAGCTACTAGGGTTTACAGAAGTAAGTAATTGATGCATAAATGCACTTCCGGGGCCCACTTGGTGTGTGCTTGGGCTGAGCTTGAGTGTTGCACGTGTAGAGGTCCTTCTTGGAGTTGAACGCCAGTTTTTGTGCCAGTTTGGGCGTTGAACTCCACTTTGCAGCTTGTTTCTGGCGCTGGATGCCAGAATTAGGCAGAGAACTGGCGTTAAACGCCAGTTTGCGTCGTCTAAACTTGGACAAAGTATGGACTATTATATCTTTCTGGAAAGCCCTAGATGTCTACTTTCCAACACAATTAGAAGCGCGCCATTTTGAGTTCTGTAGCTCCAGAAAATCCATTTTGAGTGCAGGGAGGTCAAAATCCAACAGCATCAGCAGTCCTTCTTCAACCTCTGAATCTAATTTTTGCTCAAGTCCCTCAATTTCAGCCAGAAAATACCTGAAATCATAGAAAAACACACAAACTCATAGTAAAGTCCAGAAATGTGAATTTAACATAAAAACTAATGAAAATATCCCTAAAAGTAACTAGATTCTACTAAAAACATACTAAAAACAATGCCAAAAAGCGTATAAATTATCCGCTCATCACAACACCAAACTTAAATTGTTGCTTGTCCCCAAGCAACTGAAAATCAAATAGGATAAAAAGAAGAGAATATACTATAAATTCCAAACTATCAATGAAACATAGCTCCAATCAGATGAGCGGGACTTGTAGCTTTTTGCCTCTTGAATAGTTTTGGCATCTCACTTTATCCATTGAGGTTCAGAATGATTGGCATCTATAGGAACTCAGAGTTCAGATAGTGTTATTGATTCTCCTAGTTCAGTATGATGATTCTTGAACACAGCTTCTTTATGAGTCTTGGCTGTGGCCCTAAGCACCTTGTTTTCCAGTATTACCACCGGATACATAAATGCCACAGACACATAATTGGGTGAACCTTTTCAGATTGTGACTCAGCTTTGCTAAAGTCCCCAATTAGAGGTGCACACTCTTTTTTTTTGCTTTGGACCTTGACTTTAACCGCTCAGTCTCAAGTTTTCACTTGACACCTTCACGCCACAAGCACATGGTTAGGGACAGCTTGGTTTAGCCGCTTAAGCCAGGATTTTATTCCTTTAGGCCCTCCTATCCACTGATGCTCAAAGCCTTCGGATCCTTTTTATTTACCCTTGCCTTTTAGTTTTAAGGGTTATTGGCTTTTTGCTCTTGCCTCTTGGTTTTAAGAGCTTTTGACTTTTTCTGCTTGCTTTTTTTTTTCTTTCTATTTTTTTTTCGCCTATTTTTTTTTCTGCAAGCTTTGTTCTTTGCTGCTTTTTCTTGCTTCAAGAATTATTTTTATGATTTTTCAGATTATCAAATAACATGTCTCCTTGTCATCATTCTTTCAAGAGCCAACATATTTAACATTCTTAAACAACAACTTCAAAAGGCATATGCACTGTTCAAGCATACATTCAGAAAACAAGAAGCATTGTCACCACATCAATATAATTAAACTAAGTTCAAGGATAAATTCAAAACTCATGTACTTCTTGTTCTTTTGAATTAAAACATTTTTCATTTAAGAGAGGTGATGGATTCATAGGACATTCATAACTTTAAGACAAAGTTACTAACTACTAATGATCATGTAATGAAGACACAAACATAGATAAGCACTTAACATAGAAAACGAAAAACAGAGAAAGTAAGAACAAGGAATGAGTCCACCTTAGTGATGATGGCATTTCCTTCTTGAGGAACCAATGATGTTCTTGAGCTCTTCTATATCTCTTCCTTGCCTTTGTGGCTTGATTCCTAGTGATTTTTTGGTATTTCTATCCTCAGTTGCTTCCAATAACTATGTGGAGGGAAGTGCATCCCCTGAGGTATCTCAGGGATCTCTTGATTTGCAGCCACATGTTCTACCACTGAGTTATAGATCCTTTACATAATTGTTTTACCACACCAAACTTAGAATGTTGCTCGCCCTCGAGCAAAAGAAGAAGGAATAGATGAAGAAGATGTGGAAAAAAAACTAGGATTATGAGGAAGGAAGGTGGGGATCCTGCGGGGTCCACAGATCCTGAGATGATCCTATGAGGTCCACAGATCTTGAGGTGTCAAGGCATTTACATCCCTGCACCAATTTAGGCATGCAAAATGCCCTTGCACACAACTCTGGGCGTTCAGCGCCAGGTTGGTGCCCATTTTGGGCGTTCAACGCCCATTTGTTGCCCATTTCTGGCGTTGAATGCCAGAACCATGCTTGTTCTGGGCGTTCAGCGCCCAGCTCCTCTTCAGGGTGCAATTCTGGCGTTCAGCGCCCAAATGATGCCCATTTTGGGTGTTCAGTGCCCAGATACTGCCCATTTTGGGCGTTCAGCGCCAGAACCATGCTCTGTTCTGGCGTTGAACGCCAGGCAGGTGCTTCCTCCAGGGTGTGATTTTTCTTCTGCTGTTTTTGATTCTGTTTCTAAATTTTTCGTTTATTTTGTGACTCCACATGATCATGAACCTAAGAAAACATGAAAAACAAAAATAAAATTAGATAAATAAACATTGGGTTGCCTCCCAACAAGCGCTTCTTTAATGTCAATAGCTTGACAGTGGGCTCTCATGGAGCCTCACAGATGTTCAAAGCATTGTTGAGACTCTCCAATATCAAACTTAGAGTTTGGATATGGGGGTTCAACACCAAACTTAGAGTTTGGTTGTGGCCTCCCAACACCAAACTTAGAGTCTGACTGTGGGGGCTTTGGTTGACTCTGCTTTGAGAGAAGCTTTTTCTGCTTCCTCTCCATGGATGCAGGGAGAGATCCTTGAGTTGTAAACACAAGGTTGTCCTTATTTAATTGAAGGATCAATTCTCCTCTATCCATATCAATCACAGCTCTTGCTGTGGCTAGGAAAGGTCTTCCTAGGATGATGGATTCATCTTCTTCCTTTCCAGTATCCAGGACTATGAAATCAGCAGGGATGTAAAGGCCTTCAACCTTTACTAACACGTCCTCTACTTGTCCATAAGCCTGTTTTCTTGAATTGTCTGCCATCTCTAATGAGATTTTAGCAGCTTGAACCCCATAGATTCCCAGTTTCTCTATTACAGAGAGGGGCATGAGGTTTATTCCTGAACCAAGGTCACACAGAGCCTTAAAGATCATGGTGCCTATGGTACAAGGTATTATGAACTTTCCAGGATCCTGTCTCTTCTGAGGCAATGTCAGTTGATCCAGATCACTTAGTTCATTGGTGAACAAGGGAGGTTCATCTTCCCAAGTCTCAATACCAAATAATTTGGCATTCAGCTTCATGATTGCACCAAGGAACTTGGCAGCTTGCTCTTCAGTAACATCCTCATTCTCTTCAAAAGAGGAATACTCATCAGAGCTCATGAATGGCATAAAGAGGTTCAATGGAATCTCTATGGTCTCTATATGAGCCTCAGAGTCCTTTGGTTCCTCAGAGGGAAACTCCTTATTGATCACTGGGTGTCCCAGGAGGTCTTCCTCCTTGGGATTCACGTCCTCTCCTTCCCTTACAGGTTCGGCCATGGTGCTTATATCAATGGCCTTGCACTCTCCTTTTGGATTCTCTTCTGTATTGCTTGGGAGAGTACTAGGAGGGATTTCAGTGATCCTTTTACTCAGCTGGCCCACTTGTGCTTCCAAATTTCTAATGGAAGACCTTGTTTCATTCATGAAACTTACAGTGGCCTTGGATAGATCAGAAACTAAGTTTGCTAAATTAGAAGTATTTTGTTCAGAGTTCTCTGTCTGTTGCTGAGTGGATGATGAAAAAGGTTTATTATTGTTAAACCTGTTTCTTCCACCATTATTAAAGCCTTGTTGAGGCCTTTGATCCTTCCATGAGAGATTTGGATGATTTCTCCATGATGGATTATATGTGTTTCCATAAGGTTCACCCATATAATTTACCTCTGCTATTGCAGGGTTCTCTAGATCATAAGCTTCTTCTTCAAAAGATGCCTCTTGAGTACTGTTGGATGCAGCTTGCATTCCATTCAAACTCTGGGAAATCATATTGACTTACTGAGTCAATATTTTATTCTGAGCCAATATGGCATTCAGAGTATCAATTTCAAGAACTCCCTTCTTCATAGGCGTCCCATTACTCACAGGATTCCTCTCAGAAGTGTACATGAACTGGTTATTAGCAACCATGTCAATGAGTTCTTGAGCTTCTGCAGGTGTTTTCTTTAGGTGAATGGATCCACCTGCAGAAGTATCCAATGACATCTTTGCCAATTCAGACAAACCATCATAGAAGATATCCAGGATGGTCCATTCTGAAAGCATGTCATTAGGACACTTTTTGGTCAGTCCTTTGTATCTCTCCCAAGCTTCATAGAGGGATTCACCTTTTTTCTGTCTGAAGGTCTGAACGTCTACTCTAAGTTTACTAAGCTTTTAAGGAGGAAAGAACTTGGCTAAGAAAGCCGTGACCAGCTTATCCCAAGAGTTCAGGCTATCTCTGGGTTGAGAGTCCAACCACACTCTAGCTCTGTCTCTTACAGCAAAAGGGAAAAGCATGAGCCTGTAGACTTCAGGATCTACTCCATTAGTCTTAACAGTATCACAGATCTGCAAGAATTCAGTTAAGAACTGAAAAGGATCTTCAGATGGAAGTCCATGAAACTTGCAGTTCTGCTGCATCAGAGAAACTAATTGAGGTTTCAGCTCAAAGTTGTTTGCTCCAATGGCAGGAATGGAGATGCTTCTTCCATGTAAATTGGAATTTGGTGCAGTAAAGTCACCAAGCATTCTCCTTGCATTATTGTTGTTGGGTTCGACTGCCATCTCCTTTACTTGTTCGAAATTTTCAATAAGGTTGTCTCTGGATTGTTGTAATTTAGCTTCTCTTAGTTTCCTCTTCAGAGTCCTTTCAGGTTCTGGATCAGCTTCAACAAGAATGCCTTTTTTTTTGTCCCTGCTCATAAGAAAGAGAAGATAAAAAGAAAAGAAGAGGAATCCTCTATGTCACAGTAAAGAGGTTCCTTATTATTAGTAGAAAAAGAAGAAGAAGAAAAATTCGAACACAGATAGAAGAGGGGGTTCGAATTTGGTGAGTGATGTGAGGAAGAGATGTTAGTAGATGAATAAATAAATAGAATAAGAGGAGAGAGGGAGAGGATTTTCGAAAGTAGTTTTTGAAAAAGGTTAGTAGTTTTTCGAAAATTCAAATAAAAAATAAAATAATTAGTTAAAAGAAATTTTTGAACAATAGGGAAGATATTTTCGAAAATTAGAGAGAGAGAGTTAGTTAGGTAGTTTTGAAAAAGATAAGAAACAAACAAGAAGTTAGTTAGTGAGTTGAAACAAATTTTGAAAATCAATTTTGAAAAGATAAGAAGTTAGGAAGTTAGAAAAGATATTTTGAAATCAAATTTTTGAAAAAGATAAGATAAGAAGATATTTTTGAAAAGATATGATAGAAATTAGTTTTGAAAAAGATTTGATTTTTAAAATCACAATTAATGACTTGATTCACAAGAAATCACATGATATGATTCTAGAACTTAAAGTTTGAATCTTTCTTAACAAGTAAGTAACAAACTTGAAATTTTTGAATCAAAACATTAATTGTTATTATTATTTTCGAAAATTTGATACAAAAATAAGAAAAATATTTTTGAAAAATATTTTTGGAATTTTTGAAAATAACTAAGAAATTTGAAAAAGATTTGATTTTTGAAAGAGATTTTGAAAAAGATAAGATTTTCAAATTGAAAATTTGATTTGACTCATAAGAAACAACTTGATTTTAAAAATTTTTGAAAAAGTCAATCCAAATTTTCGAATTTGATGAGAGAAAAAGGGAAAGATATTTTTTTTTTTTGAATTTTTAATGATGAGAGAGAGAAACATGAAAATGATGCAATGCATGAGAATTTTAGATCAAAACATGTGATGCATGCAAGAATGCTATGAATGTCAAGATGAACACCAAAAACACTTTGAATGTCAAGATGAACACCAAGAACATATTTTTGAAAAATTTTTAATGCAAAGAAAACATGCAAGACACCAAACTTAGAAATCTTTGATGCTTAGATTCTATGGATGCAAGAATGCATATGAAAAACACCATACAACACAAAACAAGAAAACATCAAGATCAAACAAGAAGACTTACCAAGAACAACTTGAAGATCATGAAGAACACTATGTATGCATGAATTTTCAAAAAATGCAAGATGAACATGCAATTGACACCAAACTTATAACATAACTCAAGACTCAAACAAGAAACACAAAATATTTTTTATTTTTATGATTTTCTAATTTTTTTTTGTATTTTTTTCGAAAATTATTTGAAAAACAAAAATAAGGATTCCAAAATTTTTAATATGAATTCCAGAAATCTTATGCTTTTTAGTCTAAAGCTCCAATCAAAGGGTCAGGCATAACTTAATAGCCAGCCAAGCTTTAGCATGTAACAGGTAGATCATGAATCAGCAGTAGGTGGATTAGCACCAACTAGCTTGCTCTTGATAACAAATTGGAAGCCTTAGTCCAAATGAATTTAGACATGGCTTTACAACTAGCCAGGCTTCACATGCTTCATGAAACACTAGAATTCATTCTTAAAAATTTTGAATAAAATTATAAAATTTTTGAAAACATTTTTATTTTAAATTTTTTTTTTCGAAAACAAAGGAGAAAATTTTGAAATATTTTTGAAAAATTTTTGAAAATAAAACAAAAAGAAAATTACCTAATCTGAGCAACAAAATGAACCATCAGTTGTCCAAACTCAAACAATCCCCGGCAACGGCGCCAAAAACTTGGTGCGCAGAAATTGTGATTACACTTTGATTATGTAAAATTCATTGCTCTTTCTTTCCCTGGCAATGGCACCAAAAACACGATGCCAATACCATGGTTCACAACTTTGCACAACTAACCAGCAAGTGCACTGGGTCGTCCAAGTAATACCTTCCGTGAGTAAGGGTCGAATCCCACGGAGATTGTTGGTATGAAGCAAGCTATGGTCACCTTGTAAATCTCAGTCAGGCAGATATAAAATAGTAATGGGGTTTTCGAAATTAATTAATAAAATAAGGATAGAAATACTTATGTAAATCATTGGTGAGAATTTCAGATAAGCGTATGGAGATGCATTCGTTCCTCTGAACCTCTGCTTTCCTGCTGTCTTCATCCAATCAATCTTACTCCTTTCTATGGCTGGCTTTATGTAAGGATGTCACCGGTGCCAATGGCTACTTTCGATCTCTCTCGGAAAAATGATCCAAATGCTCTGTCACAGCACGGCTAATCGTCTGGAGGCATCACCTTTGCCGTTGGTTGCATCCTATTCCTCCCTGTGAAAATGGTCCGATGCGCTGTCACTGCATGGCTAATCATCTGGAGGTTCTCGATCATACTGGAATAGGATTTACTATCCTTTTGCGTCTGTCACTACGCCCAGCACTCGCGAGTTTGAAGCTCGTCACAGTCATTCAATCCTAGAATCCTACTCGGAATACCACGGACAAGGTTTAGACTTTCCAGATTCTCATGAATGCCGCCATCAATCTAGCTTATACCACGAAGATCCCAATATCTCGGACTCGGTCCCCTGTATTAGTAATCTAAGAGATACTCGTTCAATCGAAGGTAGAACGGGAGTGGTTGTCAGGCACGCGTTCATAGGGAATGATGATGATTGTCACGTTCATCACATTCAGGTTGAAGTGTGAATGAATATCTTAGAAGTGGAATAAGTTGAATTGAATAGAAAACAGTAGTACTTTGCATTAATTCTTGAGGAACAGCAGAGCTCCACACCTTAATCTATGGAGTGTAGAAACTCTACCGTTGAAAATACATAAGTGAAGGTCCAGGCATGGCCGAGAGGCCAGCCCTCAAAATGTGATCAATAGTCTCCTAAGATGAACAATGGATTAAAACTGAGACCAAAGATGTCTAATACAATAGTAAAAGGTCCTATTTATAATAAACTAGCTACTAGGGTTTACTTAAGTAAGTAATTGATGCATAAATCCACTTCCGGGGCCCACTTGGTGTGTGCTTAGGCTGAGCTTGAGTGTTGCATGTGTAGAGGTCCTTCTTGGAGTTGAACTCCAGTTTTTGTGCCAGTTTGGGCGTTGAACTCCACTTTGCAGCTTGTTTCTGGCGCTGGACGCCAGAATTAGGCAGAGAACTGGCGTTGAACGCCAGTTTGCATCATCTAAACTTGGGCAAAGTATGGATTATTATACATTTCTGGAAAGCTCTGGATGTCTACTTTCCAACGCAATTGGAAGCGCGCCATTGTGAGTTCTGTAGCTCTAGAAAGTCCATTTTGAGTGCAGGGAGGTCAGAATCCAACAGCATCAGCAGTCCTTCTTCAACCTCTGAATCTGATTTTTGCTCAAGTCCCTCAATTTCAGCCAGAAAATACCTGAAATCACAGAAAAATACACAAACTCATAGTAAAGTCCAGAAATGTGAATTTAACATAAAAACTAATGAAAACATCCCTAAAAGTAACTAGATTCTACTAAAAACATACTAAAAACAATGCCAAAAAGCGTATAAATTATCCGCTCATCACAACCTCCTCCCCCTGCCTTCTTATTTTTCTATTCTTCAGTTTTCACGTTTTTGCAAAATCTCGTTTTGATATTCTCCATTTTAATTTATTACAGTTTATTTAGGGTTTAATTCTTACTTAGTAACTTTATTTAGTCAAACTAGTTTTTGCTGATTAGGTTAATTTAGATTAAAAATAGGATTCTCTTATGAGCATTTATCTTAGTTCATAGGTAATTAAGCATGCTATTATGATTCTTAGGCCTGGAATTTCAATTCGTTTGGGCTGGCTTAATTGATTTTCTGTTGAATTTCAGGTTCTTCTTGGCTTCTCCACTAAGGTATGCTTCAAATTTAGGTGAAATGTGGAGTCAGAGGGAAATTAGATACCCCTTGTAATGCTGTGGGATACATAGACAGAGAGGTGCTTGGAATCAACCACATGTATAAGCATCCAGCTTGGAAGAGAATTCTAAGGCTTATTGCCTTTTTCTCAGGCTTGCACCGAAAAATCACCTTTCGAAGGGCCATTTAGGAAAAATGCTCCCTCATGGTGTTATGCTCCTTTTGAGCCAGAAGGAATTCTAAGGTCTGTAATTGAAAATGTATTTACATAGTTTGAGTTTTGATGACATGTAATATAATTATGATATGCAATTGTAGCTCAATATCAGCTATTCTATCCACAATTATTGGATTTCATTTTGGACATGTACTCATACACATGCAGGTGATGAAGCCTTTGAATCAAAGCGATTATCTAATAATATTTGATTTTCACCTCTCTACAACTTGTGCTTACTCTTCCAGTTATGTGATTTTTTTCCATAGGATCATCTTTTAAGATTGAAGCACTAGATTCTCCTGGGTTTATCTCTTCTTACTTCGGGACTTATTCTTCACTTTACTGATGGTGAACTCTAATTAACCAAGTGTTCAGCTGGAATATCTTTACTATATATTCTAACCACTCACATGTTACTTCTTTGTGCGCCGCAGCCATTCCTTTGAATAAGAAACGGTATACACTAAGCTATGTTTGATAAACATTTGGAGCAGCAACATTAGTATTTTCATCCTTCTATACAATGATAATATTATATACTATGAAAGTTCTAGTTGCCATTGTATCATGTTAGTGATAGATAAATCTTGTACATTGGATTATTGCATTGCATGTTGATATTTGGAGCTTGAAACTATGGTTCATGCCTTTGAAATAGATTGGCATGAATGCCATGTTTGTGTACGTTATGGCAGCTGAGGGTATCAAAGGTAAGATTCTTAAGTAGGTAATCAAAAGAGTGGTGGTTGCTTCCTAATATATTGAACCCTTAAAAATTTATTTACTTGCAAATAAATACAGTTGCACATGATGAGGGTCACCACATTACATTGGAAAAAAAACTTATATTGAAAGATTCTATTTTTGACCTTTTTCTGGTATATTTTAATTTTTTATTCATCCTTTTATTGTGTTTATGTTTTATGATAATTTGGTTGTTGATGAATGTTATTAACCTATTCAGATTGAGAATTATGATTATGCTTTAACTTGTTTGGTCCTTATATTGTATTACGTCACTACAAGAAAAAAGGCCTATCGGCACACTTTTTTCTTGCCACGCTTTTAAAGCGTGCACAAAAGTGGTCTATGGCCACGCTTTTGCGAGGGTGGCCACTAATTTGTGATTTGGCCACGCTTTTTTTTGCCACGCTTGAAAAACATGGCCATAGAAGGACATCGGCACGCTTTTACGAGGGTGCCCACTTATTTGAGGGCCACGCTTTTTTACTGCCACGCATGAAAAGTATGGCAATAGAGGGAAATCGGCACGCTTTTACGAGGGTGGCCACTGATTAAAAATTTGGCCACCTTTTTTTTTGTCACGCTTAAAAAGCGTGGCCATAGAGAAACTGGCATGCTTGAAAAGCGTGGCTATACCGTGTTTATTTTGACACCGTAAAAAAACGTGCTGATAGAGTTTCTTCCCCTAAAATTTAGTTTCCCACCTATTTTTTCCCACACTTAACCTTTTTTTTCTAAGTTATCAAATTTAACCCTAAAAATAATAACAACAACACACTAACTTTACATTGTTAACAAATTCACTTTTAACCCTAAAATTCACTTTCAAACCCTAAAAGGTGCCGTCAGCTTCATCTAAGGGTGGCAAACGAGCCTAAACCCGCCGGGTCAGCCCGCGTAACCCGCCAAAAAAGGCAGGCAGAGATGGAAAATTGGGACTACCAAATAGCAAAAGCCCGCCTAACCCGCACCGCTTAAACTGCGGGCTTTGGCGAGCGGGCTTCCCCGCCAGGCTTGGTATTTTTTTGGCAAGGGGTATTTTTACAATTCTTTTTGCCAAAATCCAACATCCCACAACCCAACATACAAGAGAATGAAGATAAAAATTGAGTGTTTTGGATTATGTTTATTTTGTTTTAGAGACAATATTTATAATTATGTTTTGGATTATGTTTATTTTGCTTTGGAACAATATTTATAATTACAAAGACTTTAATGTTTGTGAATATAAAAATTATAATTTGTTTATACTTTTAGAAATAATAATAGTTAAAAGTAAAAAACAGAAGAGATTTTTTTATGCATTTATATATATTATTTAGTAGTTAAAATTAAAAAAAAAAGGATATTTGGCAGGCTTAGCCTACCAGCCCGCCAGCTCGCCGTTAGGCGGGGCGGGCTGGAATTCTGAGACCGCCTCACTAGGTGGGACGGGGCGGACCAGCCCGCTAAAGGACGGGCATCTAGCGGGGCGGGGCGGGGCTTCCCCGCTTGCCACCCTAGCTTCATCCATCTTCATCCATCTTCATCGCTCAGCTTCATCGTCTCGAACCCAGCCTTCGTCGTTCATCCATCTTTATCGTTCAGCTTCATCTTCTCAAACTCAGCCGGCTTCATCTTCTCGAACCATCTTCATCACTGCCCTTCATCGCACCCAGCCTTCATCGTCTTCATCGCCTTCATCGTCACCTTCATCGTTCATTACGGTGGTCTTCCTCGAGCTTGCCGTCGCCGTCACCGTCAGTGGTCGTTGTCTTCCTCGACGCTGCTTTGAAAAGGTTCAGAAAACCTTAACCTCCATCACGCCGCCATCTATCTCACTGTCGCCACCCTTCGCGCTCAAGATCGCAACCAGGTTCGTTGTTAGCCAGCACGCCATTCCTCTTGCTGTTTTGCTTGTCGTCCCTCTCGTCGTTCTGGTCGTTGTGCTGCTCGCTTCTCTTTCTCTCGCGGTTCTGCTCGCTTCTCTATCGCGGTTCTGCTCACCATGCTGCTCGAAGGTTAGTGCTCAGTTGTGCTTCATCTTCGGTTTTTTAAAATGCTCCATTTAGAAGTCAATCAAGAAAATTGGATGATTAATGGAATGTTTTCTGCTGTTAACTTTTTATTGAATTGATTAGTGATTAGCTCTTGCTGTGCTGCTGTTTTAATTTGTAAAATAGATGATTATTGAATATTTTCTGCTGTTTTATTGATTAGTGATGAGCTTTTTCTGTGCTACTATTTTAATTTGTTCTCTGCTCTCTCTTTATTAAATCCACCAGCTGTTGTAGAGCTGCTAGGACATCTATTAAATATTTACATTCAATTAGTGTCATCTATTAAATTCAATATTGGTGTTATTATCTGCGAGTTTGACCCTAGATCTCTTCCACCTGTAGCTCCACTACCAACCCCATCAGACAGCAGAGAACATTCTGCTGTATTTGTAGTTGAAAGGGAATTAAAGCTATTAAATTTCCAGTTAAATAACTCAGCAAATCCATCTCCTGGAAATAATAGCTCCTTGTTAGAAACTGGAAGATCAAAGGGAGATTTTTTTGAACCATTGCCTGTAAAGCAGGGGAAGAAGCACATTAGTACACCTGTTCCACATTATTCATACTCTGTTCTTTCTGTGAGCAGTTCTAGGAAGTAAGTTCTTTCTTACTTTTAATTTATTTCCATAATTCAATCGAATTAACTAATATTTTTTATTCTTAAATGTAACAGATGGTTTCATTTTTCTTTATAGAATATACAACTCATAAAACTATTACTATTGTGATTCAAAATTTATTTATAATTTTTTGTGGTTTATTTTATATGCTTTTTATCTTAATATGGTTAAGCAAAAGCATTTTGTTTGTTAAATATTAGTACTGTGGTTGTTTTCTGAAGGCACAAATATGTGCAGGTATGTTGTAATTGTTTGGCCAGATATTCCTTACTTCTCTGTATACATGGCTAGTGATTGGTCAATTGTTGACTCTGAAACTGCAAGGCTTCTTGCTTGGGATACATGCCGTGACAGATTTGCTATATTGGAATCATCAATTCCCCTAAGACTTCCTATTTTTCCCAAGGGTAGTTCATAAAAAAAGAGCGGCAAGAGAGGCAGCTGCAGCACAAGCAGCAGCTGCTACTGCTGCTGTAGCTTCCTCAGCTTCTGTTCAAGTCCGCATCTTATTAGATGATGGGACATCAAATGTACTAATGAGATCTGTTGGTACACGCAGTGAACCAGTAGGTCCTTGTTTTGTCCTAAAACTTCCCTTATAAAGACTTTTCTTGTAATAATCTAGCCTTGCTGATTATCGTGTTCCCGGTGGCTGTGCTGCTGCTTTCATGAATATTAAAATGTTTTAAAAGTTAAGTTCAATTATATAGCATTCATCTTAACTTGCATTTATTTTCATTTTACATTAATTGTATCTCAACTTCTTAGTACTTGTAAGTAAGTTGTCCAACCACTTGTTTGCTCCTTCACTGTACAAACAAACCCCCTTTTCTAGTTTGATTTTTAGGAGAATGTCAGTTACTTAAAGGAATTATGTCACTATTGTTGCTTGTTTTTGTTGTTCTTTATAATTTTTTTTAATCTAAAAAAAATATAGGGCAGCTTTATAATTAAACAAGTTAGCAATTTCCTCCATTTTCTTTCTTTCTTTCTTGATAATAATATAATTATCACTCAGTTTATCTTATCTTTTCAAGCATTTATCTGTGGAGAGGCATCTTATCTTATCTCTTAGAAAATTAACTGATTCTTAGTAAAAGATTTGACTTCTGTTATACTGTATTTTTCAAATTGAGTTTAACCTTCTGCCAATTTTTAGGTTGACATCAATAATTTGGAGGAGTATATATCTTTAGTGGTTGATGCAACTATCAAGACTGGGATCACACATCAAATGGAAGCATTTAAAGCAGGATTCAACTAGGTTAGATACTAGTCTTCATCAATAGAAAGGAGTTTTAATTTTGATTAGATTATGTTTGGTATTAAATTCTCAAAATGAGTTTTGATTGTTATTAGGAAGTGCCTAGTATTAAAATGTATTATATTTATTTATTTTAATCATGGCCTATTCTTGTCTCCCCCTTTACTAATTTTTTTTTAATTATCCCCGAGACATGCTGAAAGAGAACTTGAGGGGTTAAATTATATAGGATTAAATATTTTTTTCCTCTGCTGCTATTTCTGAACTTTAAGAGTTCACTGATACATAGCATCAATAAGGTGGCATGTCATGAGTTATTTTTTGTACATAGCCTTATCTATGTGTCTTGTCTTGATATTGTTTGTGAATTAAGAGGGTGGTGCTTTACTGCTTGCGTCAACCAGGCAAACAGATGAGCTAGACTATAGTTGAAAATTTCGTTAAGGATTCTTTTTCCAGTTTACTTGAATTCAAAATTTTAACACTTGTCACTTGTTTCTTTCTTCTGGTCATTTCAGGTTTTTGACATATCATCTTTGCAAATTTTTATGCTAATCCTGGTCATTTCAAAATTTTTACTTAAGGTTATATTTTATGCTCATCCTGATTGATGCTATTTTATTGACTTGCCAAATGTGATGACATGTGCTAATTACCTGAAGCTTCCTGCCTCCTTATTCTACCAAGGTATAATTCATCATATAGATTTAATGATTCATTATCATGCTCATTGAGGTTTCTTTTGGTACTGATTTACAATACCCCACATTTTCTTGACAGGAAATTATGTCTAATAAGCTACTCTATGCAATCAATGAGGGCTAGGAATCCTTTGATTTATCATGAGTCTCAGGAACTAACCAAGTTGTCCCTGAATGTTAATATGATGAATCAGGATTTTTGAGGCTGAATTAATTTTTGGTTGCATGTACTTCCCTTCTCATCTCAAATAATGGAAGCTGAATCGGATTGGCACATTTTCAAGGTGTAAAAGGATTCGTGGGGCTCATTTTAGCTATTAGTGTATGTTGTATTTTTCAACTAATAAATTTTATTTTTTTTTCACAAATGTGATAAAAGTTCATGTATGTTGGATGTGTTAATTTAAAATTGTATAAAAAATTTTCCATTGTTGAAATTAGTCATTTAAATTATGATTCAAAATTATATATTAATTTTACAATGTTTAATTAGAAAATTTTCATAAACAAGTATAGTCATAAGTATTTTGATCTAAATAGTCATATTTTTTTGTTATTTGCACGTTTTTAAGCGTAGTCATATCTTTTCCTAATCATCAACAGCCACGCTTATCAAGCGTAGCCATATTTTCTCCTATTGGCATGCTTAAAAAGCGTACCCATATAGTATGCTTTTGAAGTGTAGCCAAAACTACCCATGGGGCACGCTTCCAAAAACGTGGCGATATGTACACTTATCGGTACGCTTCTCAAGCGTACCTATAGGTTAAGACCTATGGCCGCGCTTTTTAAGCGTGGCAAGAGATGAAATCATGCCAACAAAAAAAGCATGTCGATAGATCTTCAAAAGCGTGGCCATAGAGCAACCAGCACGCTGGCGGATGTGACCCTTTCAAAAGCGTGCCGATAGCTCAAAAAGCGTGGCAAAAAGCTATCCGCGCGTTTTTTTTTTGCACTTTTCGTCACGCTTTAAAAGCATGGCAGAAAGCTTATTTTCTTGTAGTGCATTTACACTATATAGTTGTTTTCTTTAGTATTGAATATGGTTTTATTCTTTGATTGGTATTTTATATGATACGAAAATGTTTAGCTTAATAGGTTACTTCTTGTTTGGTCACTGGTGAGTATGGTTGGACTGCAAACATGGAGAGGATTATGAAGGCACAGGCCTTGAGAGATAACAGCATGACTGGCTACATATCTAGTAAGAAGACTATGGAGATCAACCCTGACATACATCGGCATTATGGAAGAACTGACGAAGAGAACGGAAGATGATGAAATTAGGCATTTATTTGTTTTTTTTTTTTTTTTGTTAAAGTTCATGAGAAAACATGTATTTTTTTTTTGGTTTAGTCATGTGTATTTTGATTTGAATTGGCAATTGCAAGTATATGTAATTAAAATTTACTTAGTTGGATTTGAAACAACTTTTTAATTTAAATATATATGCAATATATTAGCTTATTAGCTTATTTTTTCTTTCTATTTATTAAATTTAGTTTAAATAAATAAATTTTATTAAAGTGTGCTATATATCCTTTTAAAAAGATCATTCCAAATAAATTTAGATAAATGTTACTTTAGATATATGAAAAGGCAACACAGAAAAATTTAGGTAACTGTTGCTTTATGTTTATGAAAAAAGTAACTTAAAAAAAATCTGAACAAGTTTTGCTTTAGGTATATGAAAAGGCATCTTAAAAAAATCTGAATAAGTGTTGCTTTATGTATTAGAAAATACAACTCGTAAAAAGTGTTGTCATAAAGTCTTATCTAAAGCGTTGTGTTTGGGTACTCTAAGGGAACTCTTTCGTAGAGTTGCTTTTTTTTGTAGAAAAGGCAACATTTTTTGAAGGTTGCCATAAAAAGGGTTCCCTTTGATACACAAAAGCGTTGCCTTAGACAAAAGATAACGGCTGTATAGCCAACCCCCAAAAAGCATTGCATTTTGTCGGAAAGTATTGCCTTTGATAAAAGGCAACACTTTTCCTTATTACAGGCAACGTTTTTAAAGGGTTGCCTCAGCCGAATTTGTTGTAGTGTAAATTACACAAAATTTAACATAATTACTCATTGAAATTCGAAACTGAGGGGATGAATAATTGGGATAGAAAATAGAGCTTACTTATAAAATTGTTCCAATAGATTTGTAGAGCTCGACGCGGTGGCCGCAAACGGTGCGACAATCGAAACTCGGAGTAGGAAGTTATGGCAAGTTGAATGGAGGACAAGGATTTTGCTCTTGTTCCCCTCTCTTGAATTTATTTCAGCGTTCTTGCTGAATGAAGGAGGAAGAAGGAGTTTTCTTTAAGTGTGGGTGACTTTGTGGGTTGGGCCATGGGTCCAATACAGGTCCGGTTCATTCGGTTCAATCTATTCACCCAAATCTTGGGTCAAATTCTTCAAAATTAGTGTCAAAATTCTTAGTTTAATTAGTTCTATCTCATTAAACTATAAAATCTAATTTTCTATTTTTCTTGAATAAATGTTAATTTATGAGTTAATTATTTATTAATTATCGCCAACCTTGTTTTTCGAGCATAGCCATATTAAAGGCCCTAAGATCCTTGAAATTTAAACCTCCTTGAGACTTTAGTCTATAGATTACAATCGATTTAATCTAGTGTATTTTCTTTTTTTCGTTCTTCTCTGTCTCCACTAAAACTACATTATCATCTTGTAAAATTCTTCCATTAATGTCTCTGAAAGCTTAAAATAGCTCAAAATATAAATAGGAATAGCAGTTGTCACCGCCTTAATGAGCACTTATCTGCCACTGGCTAATAACAAGAATTGTTTCCACTGCTAAAGCTTCGTGGTAACTCTATCCTTAATATAATTAAAGGTAACCTTCTTAGACTTGTTAATCACGGAAGGGAGACCCAAATATCTATCATGGTTCCCTATATGAGGCACTTGTAATATATCTACCAATTGATTCCTTATATCTCTGGTGTGTTATATCTGAAAAAACTGATGATTTGTCTAATTTAATGACTTGACCAATAATTTAGAAATAGGTCTATAATACACTCAATAAGTGTTGACAATCCTCCTTTGTAGCTCTACCAAATAGAATTGAGTTGTCCACAAAGAATAGGTGGCTAATAGCAGGGCATATGCGATTAAGTCTCAAGCCAATAATTTCTTGCCTCTATTCTCCTCTATGGAGCAGATGGAAGAGTCTCTATGCACAAAAAAGAAATAGATGGAGAGAGAGAGAGAGAGATTATCTTGCCGTAATCCTCGACATGGTTTGAATAAACCATAAAGTTGTCATTTTCACCGTAATAGAATAAAAGATTGTCATTACATACTCCTTCATCCAGTCCACCTACTTTTTGCAAAAACCCATCTTCTCCAACATAGCCCAAACAAAATTCTATTCCACTGTATCATATGCCTTATTTATATCTAGTTTGAGAGCCATCTTACTATCTTTAAACTGTCTATTCTTTAAAAAATGTATGAACTTATGAGCAATTAGCACATTATCACTAATAAGTCGACCCTTGATGAATGCACTCTGATTTGGGCTAATAATTTTATCCATGATATTTAATTTTATAGAGATATTGCTCAAACTAATAAGACAAATTTACTTCATAGTATAAGCATTAGAGACCTTTAGTATCAAATAAATATTGGTACGATTAGAAGCCCTCATTAAATGACTCTCTGAAAAAAGTTAACCACTATCTGTATCACATCAGTCCTTATAATATCCCAAAAAATTTAATAAAATTTAATAGTAACAAAATGATATTAATCCAATAAAATCTACCAAATAGAGGGAGATATATTTGTAAAAAAGGTTCTAAAAATAATTTTTGATGTAATATTTTATAAACTTACTTTAAAAAATAATATTTTTCTATTTTTAAATTTGAGTAAATCTAGATCAAGAAAATTTTTTTGAATATTTTTTTATGTAAATAACAAAAAATTCAAATTATTTTGAAAAAATAATTTATTTTCTTACTTTGTAAATATTTTTTTATATGTTTTAAAAAAATATGGATGTCTTTTTACCACGAATTAAAAAATAATAAATTTTGATCATATTTAAAATGATCAAAATATCATTTTATTACTTGGAGAATCATCTCATAAAAAATTAAATGTTTTGAAGGTCAAAATTATAATTTATCATTATTAATATCAATGATTTCCACGAGTTTATAAAAAAAAAAAAAAAAAGGAAATATACTAGCACTTTTTTTACTCCATTACGTGGAATGAGAAACCCTCTCTTTCTCTCATCAATGCCTTCAGTTGAACACCATAACCTGTCTGCCCTCTGCAAATTCTCTCTCTCTCTCTCTCTCTTTCTCTCTCAGTTGCTATGATCATTGAACAATTTTGACTCAGTAAGGCTCCATTCTTTTCCTTCTTCTTTTATTCACCATCGTCCTCCATGAAATGTAAAAGAAAACAAAAACAAAAACGACCCTTTGATTGTGCCATTAATTTTAGGGTTTATTATTTATTTTTAATTTAGTTCAGCAATATTGTATAAGTTGAGCCTCAATTTCTAATGCCAGTATAGTTTGTCCATAGATAGAGCTAAAATTACTATTCTTTTTTACATGATTAAGAAGCATCATTTTTTTTATTTTGTTTTTGGTTTTGATGTTTCCCAATTACTTACAGGTTTATGGACTACTCTGATTTCCTGAAATTGTTGATTTCCATTGTTGTTTGGTGCACTGCTTACATTGCTGTTGCCATTCTTGATTCCTTTCGTGCCGTTAATTGTCTTTCAGCTTCCTGAGCTTGAGAGAGGTCAGGGGAGATTGCTCAGGATTCAAATTATACCAAAGCGTTATGGGTTATGCACAACTTGTTATAGGTCCTGCTGGCAGTGGCAAGGTAATTTACTGTATCATCTCATTTGTGTGTTTCTTATGATAGGACACTGAATGAATGGAGAAATTCTAGCATGATCTTTGTCAAGCAAAAGAAAAGTTTTTTTATACTGTTTGGCACTTTACACAATTACGCTTCAGCCATTTTCTAGAATAATGTAGTGAATGTAAGAAGCAACAAGCAATGACCTCCAACTTTGATGTGCAGATGGTGAATGGAATAGTGTGTTTTGAGTGTGATCTTTAGGAGACCTTAGGAAAAAATTTGTTAAAGCAGAGTTAGTTACAAATGATGTATTGAAGAGGAGAGGAAGAACAAAGAAAACTTTAGCAGAAATTATTAGAAGAGATTTAAATATGAATGGATAAACACAGAGATGACTTATGACCGGGCACAATAGCATTGGTTGTTCCATGTATCTAACTTTAGTTGTTGTTGTTGTCTTTGTTGTTTTGTGTATTGTCTAATCTTTGTATGCTAACTACACCTAGTGGGACAAGATTAAACTCTGTTTGCAATTTTCTTTCTTTTAATTTTGCTTTTTTAAAAGTGGGTTCTTGTAGCTGTGAATCTATTAAGATTCGTCTGAGTGTCTGATTTTGTTTTCTCTTATTAGTCCACATATTGTTCGAGTTTATACAAACACTGCGCTGCTCAGCGCACAATGTATATTGTGATCCTGGACCCTGCTGCTGAAAATTTTGAGTATCCTGTTGCGATGGGTAAAATAAAATGATTTGTTACTTTTACAGATTCAGTTGTTCGGTTTTGTGGAGCCTAACAGTTTTACTTTCAAGATTGTTGCAGATATAAGGGAACTTATTTCCCTTGATGATGTTATGGAGGAACTTGGGCTAAGTCCCAACGGCAGTCCTATATACAGCATGGAGTATTCTTTTGTATTGATTTTAAGTTTTTCTGTTCTAACTTTTAAGCCAATGCCGTTGTTCATGCTGTGTTGATAGGTAAGTGACTTTGTTTGCTAGTATAAGTGAGTAACACCTGTTTTTATGTTGCAATCTTTTCTTGCTTATTTCGCTTATTTGCATTGTCAAAAGTTTGATAAAACCAACCCTTGTTACCTTAAAAATTATATATAGACACCCTGAAGATAATCTGGACCTTTGGTTTAATGAGCAACTGGAAAATTATTTAGATGATGATTATCTGGTCTTTCTGCCCAAGTATTCATTCTTATCTCTTAGTACCTTTCTGTTTTGTACTTAGTCTGCAAATGTTAACACTTAATGGAAAACTTTGATTGTGAGGTGATAATATTGTTATAAATGCAGTTGCGTGAGTACATGAGATAACAATGAAATATGTCTTTTTTTATCAAAACAGTTGTTTGGCAAGTTTGTTATGTTTCTTATAATTGTTTTTATTTTTTCCACCTATAAATTTGTTTGGTTGAAATTTGACCCAACAAAATTGTTCTAAGTCAATTCACCATTCTTTTATTTTTTTTTTTTCCAGATCAGATAGAATTTTGTTCACATGTCCCAGTGCTAAAGAATTTTGTGGAGCATTTGAAACTTACAAATTTTAATGCATGTGCTGTGTACTTGCTTGATTCACAGGTTTGTGGCAGTTGTTCATATAGACATATATCATGTTTCCTCTTAGGCGGCGACTCTGGTGTAGAAGCTCTTATGGCTTCTACACATGTAGAAGTGCAGTGGTGGATGGAGCTCAAGACACGTGTCTGAGGAGCTCAAGACCGGTGATGTGCAGGGCATGTCCAGTTTTTATCACGTTGGGATTATGACAGTCTCCTTGTGTAATTATGTGTATTAGTGCTTAATGAAGATATCATGGTTACGTGCCTAGAAATTGGGCTGAATGTTGAGGATTTTGTTTTGAAGAGCGTATTTTTTTAATTTAAGGGCAATGTTTATATCCAGCAATTTTAGAAGCTGAAAATGTAAAAGATATATAGAAGGTTGTTTAATTTGTCATATGTGATTTGTTAATTTATTTGGTTTTGAAAAAACAATTCAAATAAATATAATTACATTTAATTAAAAATATAATTTATTATCACTTATTGAATATGTACTTTTTTTGGGCGTTTATATTTCTCTCAAAAAAAATTGTGATATTGTTGAACAAAGCAAACTAACTTTGTGAATTATTTGAATTAAATAATTTAATAGTTTAATTTAATATATTACTTCAAAAGATTCATTCAAAATGGATGACATAAATACTATTTAACTATATTATATTATGACTTTTTAAGTTTTAAAATTATTTTACTGAATATAATTGTTGTTACTTGTATTTATTAAATATATATGCTACAATTTTTAAAAAATTCTTTCAAAAATTAATTTTAATAAATTACTTTTAAACTTAAAAAGTTTTATCAAATTAGCGTTATATCTAAAAAAACAAAAGATATACCACTTTTACAAATTGTAGTCTTTAATAAACCTACGCTAAAAATTAAACTACGAAAAATTTATTCTCCCGATTTTTTGTTACTCATTTGTATTCATTTTCTAGGGGTGATATTGTCTTTTAGCATCAATTACATTACTTTTTTGTTGTTTACTATCATTCATTTCATTTTAAACATTTTGATATTAAGTCTATAAATTATTTTTCGACTAACCTTTTTTTAAAATATTGAATGTCAACTTTTGTAATAAAATTACTTTATAATATAATATCTTTTGAAACAAGATATTTTAATTATATATATATTACCCAAACATCAGATTATGATCATCCAATTACTTAATCAAAACTGACCCTGACATATTTATCAAAATCTACTAGATAGATAAATATTAAAAATGTGGTTCAGATTTTTTCTTTTTTGGGCAAAAATTTCGAATTTTTGGTCCTTTTCTTTCTCACTAGACTTCTAGAAAACACTGTATCCCACCCGTCTTGTGCTTCATGATTATTGGTCAAACAAAAACCTCTCTCAACAAATTCACATGGTCCATCAAAAATAAATTAAAAATTATAATTACATTTTAAATCAAACTGTTAATTTCTTTGGTAACACACTGCAACAAATTATAATCTGTTTGTCCTTCTTTCTATTACTAAACCATCAGTCAGTTTCAAACGTCCACATGTTCATTCTATATTATGCCACAAGTATTCTATTGGTGTAAAAATCGTTTTCTTTCTGCACCATAAAATTCACCTTCCTGTTATGCTATCAATTCTTTAACATTACTTTGTATTACCAATGGTTGCTATTCTGATTGTATTTGTTGATTCTCTAGTGATTTTAAAATCATTCCAGTTTGCGTCTGATGTGACAAAATTTGTTAGCGGGTGCATGGCATGCCTCTCTGCAAACTGCAATGGTTCAACTGGAATGACCACATGTTAATATCCTATCAAAAATTGGACCTTGTGACTGAAAAAAAGGATGTTGAAGAGTAAGTACTCTTAATAACTTTCTTCTCATCACTTAGTCATTTTAATTCTGATCCAGTCATTTATTCTTTTTTTCTCTTAGATTCTTGGATCCAGAGCCTACCTTTTTGCTGTCTGAATTGAATCAACGGATGGCTCCTCAATTTGCAAAATTAAATAAAGCTTTGATTGATCTGGTAAGTGTCCTTTAATTTTCTTTTTCCCACTCTGATATTGTGAACATTGCATATGATTATTGAAGCAACCTAGAATCCAGAAGTTTGAGATAAAAGAAACATCCAAGTGGATGAATAATGGCAAAGGGGTTGGATATGGAATTTTCAGAAGAGGAAAAAATAAGTAGGCTCAATTGAACATTTCTATAGATTGCATTTCTTGTGGTTCTACATGTTTTTATAGGTTGCATTTTACTTTAATGTCTTTCCTTTACATAGTTTAATTGGGACATATAAAAGACCTGTGATTTTAGTTAGGAATCTATCATCTAGAACTTGGGAACTGTATACAAATCATGAATTTTTACTAACTGAATTCTGGTCATTTATAGTATATAACTAGTATTTTGACTCATAATATAACATTATGCGAATATAAATCTTTTAAAATAATATCGGTTTTATCTTTATATTATAGATTATGCCATAAAAGATTTATAGAATCAAATTATTTTTACAAAAAAGTCATAGAAGACAAAAATTTCCATCGATTAAGAAGACTAGGATCTTCGTATATAAAAAAAAATCAAATCATAACATTTTTAGTTATTATATTCATATGAAAGAGTTTAATTTTTTACTAACAATTAATTTTAACATTTGTTATCTAAAATTTAAAATAATTTAATGTGTATACTTTTATATTTGATTAGGTATTATTAAGTCTATTACACAAATAGAAATAATTAATTTTTATGCTTACTATTTAAAAATAATATTTTTCCTCTCTCTATATATAAAAATATAATTAGATATTAGCATAAAAAAATTTATATTAATAGTTATAAAATTAACTCAAAATCAATACTTTTCTTAAACAATTAAATATTGATTCTAACTTTTAGTTCTAACATTAGTAATAAATATTTGAAGGAAGAAAAGTGAAAATATAGATTAGAAAGATAAGCAGTAAAAATTTAAAACTAAATAAAAAACTATATATATATAAAATAATTATATTTTTGTTTGAATTATATTATTTTGTTAAGTTTATTTTTTGTAAAACAAAAAGATAAAGAAACATAGAGAATGAAAGAAAAAAAAGAGAAGATAAGGAAGAAGAATAAGAGAAAGAGTTTGCTAATTTTGGAAAAAAAATTTATTTTAATTATATGAAAAAATATCTGGTGACATATTTTGACTTGTCAAATTATTAATATAAAATATAAGTTATAAATTATATATAGTGTGTGAAGAGTGATTGAAAGAACTGAAGATTGATGGTTTAGAAGTTATAATAAACTCTCGTTGCAAGTATAGTCACTAAACCAAGCAATCAACCTTTCTTACAAACGTTTTGGTTGTCACAAGTAACAAACCCCTTTTTAAAATTGATAACCGAGTATTTAAACCTCGGGTCATTTTCTCAAGGAATTGCGGGAGGTATGTTCTTATTATTGGTTATGAGTCTTGTAAATTGGGGGTTTTGAAAGTAGGGAAGCAGTATGTTGAATGATAATAAGAATAAAATAAATAACTATAAAATAGACTCTGGCAAGGTATGAAAACTGGAAGTCCTATCCTGGTTATCCTTATCAATTGTAATGAGAATTGGATCTTTCTCCCACTTTGTTAACCTCTAACTATGAAGGTAAGTTAAGTGGATGAATTAATTCTGATTCCTCAAGTCCTAGTCTTTTCTTGGGAAAAGTCAGAGTTATTGGAACCCGAATTAATTCTTGAAGAATTCCAATTTTCAATCAACAATGAGTTTGATAACTCAAGAGTCACCAATTATTTAACCAAAGCCAAAAGAGAAAATATCTAAATTAAATTAAAAGCATTCATATAAGCAAAGCAAAATTAAATCTGAAAATACCTCGAATTGCATACACAAAAGAAATCAAATCTAACATGGAAGTTCATAAATTAAATCAGAAAAATAAATAAAATGAACATTGAACCCGTAATCGCAAAAGATGAAATAATCATAAAATGAAAAGAATCCTAATTCTAAATCCTAAGAGAGAGGAGATAACCCTTCTCTCTAAAAACTACATCTAATCCTAAAATTGTGAATTTGAAAGCTTGTTTATGAATGGATGCATTCTCCCACTTTATAGCCTCTAATCTGTGTGTTCTGGGCTGAAAACTGAGTCAAAAACAGCCCAGAAATCACCGGAGAAGAAATCTGCCACGCCCACGCTAGTTTTTTTTTCGTCACTGCGACGCGTCCGCATGAAGCACGCGGTCGCGTCGCCTAGCGTTAGGGCAACTATGGCATATTATATATCAAATCGAAGCCCCGGACGTTAGCTTTCCAACTCAACTGAAACCGCGTCGTTTGGACCTCTATAGCTAAAGTTATAGCCGTTTGAGTGCGAAGAGGTCAGGCTGGACAGCTTAGCAATTTCTCCAACTTCTTGTATTCCTTCCACTTTTGCATGCTTCCTTTCCATCCTCTGAGCCATTCCTGTCCTGTAATCTCTGAAATCACTTAACACACATATCAAGGCATCTAATGGTAATAAGAGAGGATTTAATCATAGGAAACTTAAGGCCAAAGAAACATGTTTTCAATCAAAGCACATAATTAGGAAGGCAAATGTAAAACCATGCAAATAGTATGAATAAGTAGGTAAAGAGATGATAAAAACCACTCAATTGAGCACAAGATAAACCATGAAATAGTGATTTATTAGTGATAAAAATAGAAAAAGAAAAAAAGATAGATGAAAGAATGTAAGAAGAGAGTATTAATTTTAAAAGAAAATATTTTTTTTAATTTAAATAAAAGAGTGTCATAGAACACATTTTAATTATTAAATTAGTTAGTAATATATATATATATATATATATATATATATATATATATATATATTTAATTTTAATATAATTAGAAAATGTCATGTTTGTATATTTTGTTTGTCAAATTTATAATTGATAAATAATTTATAAAATAGATAAAATGGATGGAAGAAGGAGAGAAATAGAGAAAAAAAGAGGAAGGAATGAAAACTCTTTAATTTTGGAGAAAAATTTTGATTTCAATTCTAATGATAAAGTACATGTGACATATTCTAATGGTAAAAGGAAAAGTATAGGTAGACAATGAAAATATTAAACAATGTGAACAATAGATATATCGGATGTTCATTTCATTAGGTGTACGGATGATTATTTTAATATTAAGATTTAGATAGTTAATTTGGAAGTGTAGTATTTTTATTTGATTAGTGGTTGTTCATGTTGTTTAAGATGGTCATTGTTTATCTAACACTACCCATTATAAAATTAGTAATATATAATAAATAATAAATATAATAGATATGCGTTGGCCCAAATTGACAGCTACATTCAGTACGGAGAAAACGCAGATGTGAAGGTTAAGCATTTCGATCCGGAGGATGATGATGAATACTTGAATAGCTTCTGCCCTTTCGCAGGACTGCTACCATGAGAGATGATTCAAAGCTTGGTTTCCAAGTTTGATAAAAAAAATGTGCTGCTTTTTGTTTATATATTGTAATTTGTATATATGGTTACAATTTTCTGGCCTGTATTGCCAAATTAAAATTCCCAAAAATGGTATCAATAATCATGAAGTTGAATATGAAAATTAAAGCATCTTTAAACACCGGGAATTACAAAAATGTTAAGAGTATATAAAAAATTAGTTATTAAATTATTTATTATATCTATTATAACTCTTTTTTTTTTTGTCGGTGGATTGGACAACCCCCAATCCTAGGTATACAACATATTCACATAGTTCTCACACATTTTATCACATTTTTTCTCAATTGCATTCTCTAGGATTTGAATCTTAGACTTTTGAGGTGGGAAGGGGGAGATATGCCATTAGAGCCAAGGCTCATTGGCATATCTATTATAACTCTAATTTTACAATTAAAATGTGCCATATGTTACTTTTTTGTTGTAATTAGAATCAAATCTTTTTCTCCAAAATTAAGAAATTTTCCTCTTCTCTTACTAATTTTACAACCAAAATATGGTACATGTTACTCTATCATTGTAATTGAAATTAAATCTTTTCCTCCAAAATTAAAGAATTCTTCCCTCCTCTTTGCTAATTTTACAATCAAAACGTGTTACATGTCACTCATTTATTGCAATTTAAATAAAATCTTTCCCTCCAAAATTAAAGAGTTCTCTCCTCCTCCCTCTTCCTTTCTCTATTTCTTTCATTCCTTCAACCATTCTATCTATTTTATATATCATTATCAATATCAATGACTAATTACTAATTTGACAATCAAAATGTGCAACATGATATTCTTTAATTGCATTAAAATTAAAATTGAAATATTAAAATTGAATTTGAAATATACCTATGTTATGTATCATATATTACTATATATCTAATTTAATAATCAAATGTGTCACATGACACTCTCTTATTAAAATTGAGAAAAAATATTTTTTTTAAAAAATTAATAAACTTATTTTCTAAATTCTCTCATCTACCTCTCTCTATTTTTTATTTTTCTCTACTATTTTTACTCTATATATAATTTATATTTTATATTAGTAATTTGACAAATCAAAATATGTCATCCGATATTTTATTACAATTAAAATAAAATTTTTTCTTCCAAAATTAACAAACTCTCACTCTCACTCTCACTCTCATTCTTCATCTTTATCTTTCTCTCTCTTTTCTCTCATTCTCTATTTTTTCTATCTTTCTCTTCTACACAAAACAAAATTAACAAAATAATATAATTTAAATAAAAATTATTATTATTATTATTATTATTATTATTATTATTATTATTATTATTATTATTATTATTATATACATAATTTTTTAGTTTTTTATTTAGTTTTAAATTTTTACCGCTTATCTTTCTAATCTATATTCTTATTTCTCTTCTTTCAAATATTTATTACATATAATTTGGAGAGAATACTAATGTTATGATTAAAAGTTAGAATCAAGATTCAATTATTTTAAAAAAATTAGTTTTGAGTTAATTTTATAACTATCAGTATAATTTTTTATACTAATATCTAATTATATTTTTATATACACAGAGAGAAAAAAATATTATTTTTAAATAGCAAGTATAAAAATTAATTATTTTTATTTGTGCAATAGACTTAACAGTTAACACTTAATTAAATATAAAAATATACATGTTAAATTATTTTAAATTTTAGATAATGAATGTTAAAATTAATTATTAATAAAAAATTTGACTTTTCCATATAAAAATAATAACTAAAAATCTTATTATTTAATTTTTTATCTATAGATACCTTGGTATTTTTAGTCAGAGATTTTTGTCAATTTACAATTTTTTTTGTAAAAGTAGTTTGATTTTATAAATCTTCTGTGCCATACATAATCTATATACTATTAGAACAGAATAAATCGTAATTTTCAAAATTTATATTTTCATAATGTTATTACGAATAAAAATATTAATTTATTATATATTTATGTATAAATATATGTGTTATGTTGTTTTATCGCACATTTTTAATATGTATTTTATATTTTAATATATGTGATATTGAGTGTATATATAATTTGTTGCATTCTAAAACTAGATTGTAAAATTTAAATTTGATGAGATTCGATGACATGAGAATGTTTCCTCCCTCTCCCCCTTCTCTCTCTTAATGACAACGATCAAGTAGTGAATTGTGAATATCTGTATGCTAACTTGTGGTACCACTTATTATTTGTAGATCCCCTATTATATGATGCCACATTATTTTGAATTCTATATTTTTTTAATATTCAAAGGATCCACATATTGGGGCTATTTAATCTTTATTTTGGATAAAGGAGGTTACGCATCGAAGTGTTATAACTTATAAGTTTGTTAGAAATTAATCACTGCTCTAATACATACTTACCATGAATAGCTGAAGGAAGGGGGAAAAGATGAAATGAGTTATTTTCTTGTTGATGATCCATGACGGTGGTACCAGAATTAATAATGTAGGTACCATAATAAAGTACCTGGAGGATTTGCGTGCATGCATGTGTATGTGACGCAGACAGATAACGTTGCTTTGCTTGACTCTGTATTGTCGTATTGTGACAAGCTACCCCACGCATGTCACCACGTTCTCGTATTAATGGTGCTACCAAAACCATAACCTCTTGCTGTGTGTTTGGTTTAGTTTTTATAAACTGGAATTAAGTTTAATTTGATTATATTAAAATTGATTTTGATTAAAATTGTGTTTGTTTTAATGTAATTTATGTTTGAATATTTTAATTTAAAAATAATTATAATTTATAAAATATTATTTAAATAATAATGACTAAAATTATTTTTAAATGTAAAATTATTACTAAAAGAGTAAAAATTAGATTAGATTTTTAATATTATTATTTTAATAATTTTATATTACAAAATTTTAAATTATAATATATTATTATAATAAAATATTATCTTAAATGTTATATACTTATATGTATATTATAATAAATTATACATAATATTCAATATATATACACATAATTGATAATATCTAATAATTATAAAATATAATAATAAAAGGTAAACAAATTTATAAAAAAATAATAATAAGATGCATAAAATAAAATGAAGATTGAAGGTGAAAAAGAATAGTTAAGAAATAAAATGAAGATGATTTTGGATGTAGAAAAAATGAGAAAAATGAAGAAGAATAGTTGAAAAATAAAATAAGAATCTTGCTAAAGAGCTAGGAATTTTGACAATATATACAATGAGTTAGTTATTTAACCCAATAGAGATAAATAATAAATTCAAAAACTCTCATTCAATTATTTCACATAAAATTTCAAATTTTAAATCTCCCAATTTCAAATTTTAAATTTTTAAAAAATTCAGTTAGTTATTTCAAAAAAATAACCATCTGAAATCCTAATTTACTAAAATATTTCACTCCAATACTCTCTTCTTTTTCAACTGGCAGCCACCCCACCTTCATCAATAATCATCCCATTTCACCGTTACTACTTGGCTTACCACATGCCACTTACCTTTAGTAAAAATAACCATCCACTTAAGGATAAAAATAATCATCCGCATACCTAATGAATTAAACATCTAACATATTTTAATTATATATAATTAAACCAAATCCAATAAAAATAATCATCTACATAAAAATTAAAATAACTATTCGCATACTTACTAATTGACCATCCTAAATTGACCATTAAAATAGAAGAAGAAGATGAATAAATAGAAGAAATAACTATGATCATCCAACAATTTAATTTTTATTAAAAAAAGAAAAAAGTATAGTTTGACACATGAGTCTTGTAAACTCCATTAAATTAGTAAATAATTAGCCAATAAATTAATTTTTAATAAAAAAAATTAGAATGTGAATATTATATCAAATTAGGATAGAATTCATTGAAACAAGAATTTTGACACTAATTTCGAAGAATTCGTCCCAAAATTAAATCAAACGGGTCGAACCAATTAAACCGAGCCCAAACCAACCCAAAACCATATTAAGTGAACCCACTCTTTTCCCCTTTCTTCCATTTTCACGTTGCAGCAAGCAGAGGAAGGGGAAGAACAAAAAAACACTTCCAACCCTTACGTTGATTTTAAATCACTGTAACTCCTCTGTTTGAGCTCCGATCGCCGTACTTTTTGCGGCCACGCGACCACTGTGTCGAGCTCTACGTTTCTATTGGAACAATTTTATAGGTAACCCACTTATTCACTCTTAGCCTCTTCTTCCCCAATTTTCATTAAATTAAGTAAAGGTATTGAATTTCTTTACTTTTTGATGTTTTAAGATCTAATTAGTTTGGGAAAAATATTCACTCTTACTTATATGAAGCTTGGGTAAGATGAGGATACCATAAATCCTATTTAATTTATTGAATTTATGCCTTGGGTATTAAATTGGATATATATGTGTTATAAATGTGTATTAGGTTGTGAATAAATAATTGGAGTTTGAAATTATGAATATCGAAACTTGGAGGAAGCTATTTTATTGGACTTTTGGGGGCTGTGTTTATTTTAGTAAGTTGTGCCGGACAATACGTAGAAAATCGGCCAATGTTTGGTTTAGGTTTCTTGCATTTAACATATAATGTTCTGTGAAAACTTAGGCTAGAGAACTATAGGATAGGTTGAAAAGATTATGTATGTTGGATGCTTAGCATTAATAGTATTGATTGGTAATAAAAATTATGTATCTGTTGGTGGTGTTGTTGGTAAGTTGGTGGTAATGATTGCATATGTATGTATGGCAAAATAGTGGTAATTTTGTTGAAGGAAGTATGTAATTTTGTTGATTGATGGTAATGATGATTTATGGATAGTAGAGTGATTTGGAGTTGTTATATATTGTATGTTTGTGCTGTATGTAGGTAATGGAAGTGAACATTGAAATTGTTTAAAGAAAATTGAGGTTTTTGAAATATGATGAAAATTGTTTTTTTTTTTATCGAACTTCGGTGAGCTATAACTTGGCTTTCGAAACTCCAAATTGATTCCAACTTGTTTTAAATGAAAATTGGATTTGTGAAGTTTATGCCATTCGAAGAATGGAAGAAAAACGATTTAAAACGATTAAGTTATGCTCGTCGGAAGTTTTGGTGTGGAATATGTAATTATGCAGGTGAATACTTCATGATTATGTAGCTTTCTGGTTGATATGATTTTTTTGGAAAAATGTACATCCACACGTACGCGTGGCATGCAATTTTTGACTGTGCGTACGCGAATAGTCCTATGCGTACGCGCAATGAGCCAACATGCATGTCCACGCGTACGCATAGCTCAGGCGTACGCGTGATATGAGGTACTCACCTACGCGTACGCATGACAAGGGGATGCGTGCGCGAGCTGCTTTATTACACTCCCACGCGTACGCGTAGCCCCTGTTTCAGCAAACGTGTTTTTCTGAGTTTTAAACCCTATTTCAAACTTCTAAACCTCTATTTCCATTCCTTTAGTCATAAATAATAGTATTAAACCTGATAATTAGATGAAGTTAGGAAATGAGGATAACTTAGAGGTGATGTAAAGCTGAAAAGTGATAAATTGATTACGAAATGTTACGGATGATCATGTATGATACTTGGCTTGAATAATCAAATGAATGATTATGTATGATATTTGGCTTGAATAATCAAATTATCTGAGATACGAGATTCTCTGGATAAAGTACCGTGATTTGCCGCCACGTGTACCAGGTTGAAAACTCGATACTCTGTTGACCCTACGACGTAAGGGTGACTGGGCACTTATAAATTCCTGAGAATGGTACCTCATTGAGCGATTTTATATATATATATATATATATATATATATATATATATATATATATATATATATGTGAGAAAAAGCTATCATAGACTCATGGGGATGCACGTCGGGAGACAGTCCAAAGGTTTAGCAAACCAGACTTGTCGGGTTGGCTTGATAACTGAGGCATGCATCATGTGCATATTACTTGAATTACTTGTTTGTGCATTAACTAGGTCTACCTAAGTGTATTTGCTATGTTAAATGTATATTTGTTACCTGCAGTACTTGTAACCTTCTTATGCTTGCCTTTATCTGCTTGTTTGTCTGTGATATGTTGACAGAGATGGAGGAAGGGCAGTGGGACTTAGATTTAAGATTAAACTAAGTTAGGCCTAGATACTCTTAGAAAACCACCCTTTTATGGTTTCTGACTTTCTGTATAATACTTTAAGTTTTATAATCTGAGTGTCGGCGTTCTAGGATTGCCTCTGGCATTTCCAGGACCTTATATCTTATATGTGTGGCACCTTTACCATGATGAGAACCTCTAGATCTCATCCCATACTATGTTGTTATTTTTCAAAAGCAGGTCGAGAGGCACCTCGTTAAGCGTCTGGACTTCTGAAGCGGAGTGGTTATCGGGTTATTTTGTTGTACAGTTATGTATATATACGTACTTAGTTTCCTCTCCGCATGACCTGATCCTTTTGACCCTCTTAGAGGCTTATGGAGAGACAGGATTTTGTTTATGTAAATTTGGGTTTTGGATATGTATATATATGTGTATATATTCTCCGGCCAGCTTTGACTTCGCGGGTTGAGTTAGGAGCTTGTTATTTTGTATATTTGGCCCTCTATTCTCACTTTTGTTATCTTATAACTGATAGCTATAGTTTTCTTAGTACGCAAATTAACTCGTTTTCTGAGCGTTGCATTTTTATATCGCAATTTTTATTTCTTCTATTCTTTAAAGCTCCTAGTTTATTATATTCTTTCTGCTATTATATGTACACTTTTTATTTTTAGAGGTCGTAATACCACGTCACATCTATTTTACGGCTTAAGCGTAAAGCTCTGTGTGGTAGAGTGTTACAAGTCTTATGATTTGATGTAACCATAAAAATGGAGAAACAAAAAATAGAAAAAAAAAACTTGAACAGATGAGGAGACATGAGTGAGATTCAAAAGTAAGCAATTGAGTGTTTGATTTGATATTGTCTTCAAGCACGCGTACGTGACATCTACCATACTTACACTGTTAATTCAAACAGCAGCGTCGTTTAGCTTTTGGCGGCATATGCGGGAACCCGTGGCGGCATTGGCTATGGCAGCGTCGGCGGCATGGTTACGTGAAGGGAAGGAAAGAGTTATATTCATGGTGAGGCTCCGACGGCGAAGGGGGGCAATGCGGCACTGCTCCGGGAGGACGGGACGTCGCTGACTACGAAAGGGGGATGGCACTGCTTCAGGAAGGGGACGGCAGTGCTGAGGTTTGGGTTACCTGGTCGTCGGATGGTTGCCGTCGACTATGAGAAGAGATCGAGGGGGACTATGAGGTGCAAAGTAGGTGTAGATAGCAGATGGAGGGTGACGACTCTGCTAGAGTTTGGGTGTAGGGACTATATGTAGTTTGAATGAATTTAACTACTAATCCTAATTTTTTAAATTTTAAAATCTGAATTTAAATAATTATTAAATAATTAATTAAAAATTTGATTTTTAATTTTTAAAATACCTTTCTTTTTAAGTCCATTGTACACATTTTACACTAAAACTATTAATTCCTCATACTTTCTCATAAAATAAAGATGATGGTGTATGTATAAAAGAAAGAAGGTGAATAAAGATAGTTGAGAGAATAAATTTTGCAATCAATTCTCAACGGTAAAAATGGAAAGCAAAAATTGCTTCAAGTAAATGTACGTTTGAGAATAAAAATCATATTAAAAAAAAATCATCCAAACAAGTTTGATCTAACGTTCAAGACTTTTGAACATATATTCATGTTTCTAAACACTTAAATCAAACATACATTTGCTTCACTCGTGAATAGTACACTAAATAGTAAATACTTTCCTTAATTAATTATTAAGGACACTTGGTAAGATCGTGGACAAATCTGCACTAGTTTCTATGGTTTAAGATGATTACTGATATGAAAGTTAATTAGTTATTTTGTTGCAAGGGTGTAAGAATCGGATTGTCATCCAACTGTTATAGTTATTGATTCATTAGTTTATTAATCTAACCGATCCAACATCATATGGATAGCAAACAAAGATAAAGTCGTGAAAGATTCTTTAGGGGTTATCAAGATTCACAAAGATGACAACCTCGTAGTAATGGACAGAAGAAATTATATAATTTGGTCAACAAACCTCATATTCTCAACTAAACATGTCACCAATATCTCAAGTGCTCAACTTCAAGATAACGGTAACCTTGTTCTTAAGGATGGCAACACCGAAGAGAAACAGTTTAGGAGAGTTTCACCCACCCTGTGGACGCAGCTGTGCCAACGATGAAAATCACGGCGAACAAGTTTACAGGCAATAAAAAAGATTAAAAAAATGAAGAACAAGTGAACTTTGAGTCACTGACTTTCTATCGCAGAGGAGGACGGACGGCGACAGACCACGGCAACAAGACGACAATAGACGATGGTGACAACACGACGGAAGTTCAAGGTCGTCTTCCTTGGCATAGCGACGACAGAGTTTCGTAACTAGTGTTTTGTGATGCGGTTAACAAATTGGATTGGGGGTGGACGGATGGATGGATAACGTCTTTGAGTGTGACGGAGGTCGACAATGTGCCACTTCTTGTGCCTGTGGTGATGGCTAGGGGTTTTTGGCTCCATTTGTTTCTGAATAAAAGAAGAAAGGGAAAAAGGGACTAGGTTTTTCACCGTGTGCGTATCTGACTCTTTTTTTTGAAAATTGACTGGATTCTGATTCAGTTTGACCGTTTGGTTTTCGTCTGATTTAACAATTTTTTAACATTTTTTAGAATAATAGTTTTTTAATATACACAGAACCGTAAAATTTACTAATTCACGATCAGATCGATTCGATCGATCGGCCAATCTAATTTAATTTTCAGAATCATGTTTTATTATCAATATTAATATAAATTTTTGTGTAAGTTAATTCTTAAATTAATACTAAAAGTTACATGTGTGCCTCAAGATGTCAATATTATATTATTATATAAATTATGAGGCACAAACAAGTTGTATTTTGTCATATAATATTATGGTCCATATTAACATATCAAGTATATATCATCATTTCGTTATGTGTGGTTGATATACTACATCAACACGTTGATAATGAAAAATAATTAAAAAACTCATGCATGTTACAACTGTCACTTTTAAAGATTAAATTAAAGAAATTAAAATTTTGGTATTAAATTAATATGTTCAGAAACTACTCTTATTATTAACTTTTTTTTATACATAAAAATGTAGTAGTTATATAAACATGATAAACTATTTAAAAGTTGTTAACTATTATCTTAGTACAAAAATATCTTCACTTAAGTAGTTACTTTATGAGAAAAAAACAAGAGATTCAGTTTTACAAACAAGTAACTCAATCAGTGGAAGTAGGTACCTTGTAGCTTCTTCTCGACCCATGAAGGCGACAAAACAGGGCTCATATCATAATCCCTAACTTTAACCCTCCCTTCCCTACCACTGCTACTTATTGTTGCATCATATTCCAAACACATCTTTTCATCATTATCTTCACTCAAAATCTTAATCCTCCAAACCTTAAATGTTTGGTCCAAGCTAGCACTATAAACCAAGAAACCCAAAACAACCTTTTCCATCTGGAGGCACGCCGCCAGACACCTGACGGGTCCACGGTGTCCGTCAAGAACCGCCAAGCACTCGTGGTAGCAGCTGCCTTCCTCCCTCCTCCACACCCTAATGGTGGTGTCTTCCGAGCCGCTGAATACAAGATTACCAACCGTTGCTAAGCAAAGAACCGCGAACCGGTGGCCCTGCAAGAATCCTCCGTGGTTGAACCGGTAACATAGCCTCTCTTTCTCCCAGAAGTTGATCATTCCGTCGGAGGAACCTGAATAGAGGAAGCAGTGGTTGAAGGAGGAGCTTAGAGCAAGTGCATTCACAGGTGAAGGTTGGAACTTCAACGTCATTGTCAAAGTGTGCGAATCTTCCGTGTATACCTACCGCACATAATTCAGTACCAATATAATTCAATATGAGTAGATAACAAAAAATAAATTTTCCATAAAAGATTACAAAATAATTAATAATTCTTCGCTAGGTAATTAACACCCAACTAATCAACTACCAGGCAACTTATCATTAATTAATAATTCTGATTTTTTAAATTATTATTAATTAATAATTAATTAAATTTTATTTTTTAAAAGATATAAAATCAATAGTTATTAATTACAATTATTTAAAAATAATTAATTAGGAATTATTTATCTGTATTTTTCTTTTTTTAAATATAAATTAAGAACTTTCAAGTGTTTTATGAGAACAAATGAAAATTTTTGTTTTATTCTATACTATTATAGAAAATTTGAGTTGCCCTGTTAACAACAGTTGGACTGTCAATAAAATTGATAAAAAGGTCGAATTTTATGCACTTTATCGAAGTCAAGCCATCGGTAGTAATAATATCCTTGTAGTATTATTTATGTTATGAAATATCAGCAATATTAAAAAAAAAAGAATTAGTTAAGAGTTAATTTTCCATATTTTAAAAATGTAATTTTAAACAATAAAAATAATCCACATTGAATGTTTTACAACATAAATAAAATAGAATAAAAATTCTTATTTACTCTTAACGAACCTAAGAAATTCTTATATCAATATAATTGGATTATATTATTTTTTATAAACTTTAATTACGTTATTTAAAAAATTAAATTATAAATGTGAATATGTAATCATTTCATATGTCAACTGCAATATATTTTATAGAGCTGATTGATAGATATTTTTAGTTATATATATATATATATATAATTGGATAAATATAATACAAAGCATAATACATAAATACAATTAGGTGAAAATTTATTTGCAATCAACTTTACATAAAATTGTTTTTAAATTATTGACACGTGTTATTATTTGGTTTGATAAAAAAATTGATTTATTTTATACAAATTATTATTTTAAAAAATTGGTTTAGATAGATTAAATAATTAACCACTTTTTAAAGATTTTTTTCAATTTTTTTTACGTATTATCCCTAAATAATGAATTTAGTATGTTCTTTTTCTTATTTTTTCACTAAATTTTTTTTAAATTTATCTTTTATTTTTATTTATTTAATTCTCATGAAATATATGTATATAAATTATTTGAAAAGTTAAAATTCAATATTTTGAAAAAAAAAATCATGTCTTTTTGTCCGTATAGAAATAACAAAGAAAAAAAAATTAGAAATCGAAAAGAAAAGAAAAAAAAATTAAGATTCATATGGAAGGAGAAAACTGAGTTTACGATATGAACAAAAGATCATAACAAAACAAAAATTAAAAAATATATTTAAAATAAAAAATTTGATTAAGAAATATGAATAAGAATTCGTTCTGAAATTAGTTTTAAAAAATTAGAAAAGAACAAAATTTAAAAGTATAAATGCATGACAAAAAAAAGAATAAAAGTAATTATTTAGTCTAATTTAAATTAATTTTTTTAAATAACTATTTATATATAATAATTTTTTTTTCAAACTAATTAATAACACATGTCCATAATCGAAAAATAATATTATGTGAAGTTGATCTAAGGTGAGTTTTTTCTATACAATTAATTAAAACATTAGGAAGTTTAATTAAGATAATATAAAAGTAATATATTAGAGAGAAATGTGCATATGATGATGATAAGTGTGTACCCTTCTCCATATCTTGACTGATCCATCAGAAGATGAAGTGAAGAGGCAGCCATCGTCTTGGTTGACCAACATGGAGTTTATGTTATCTTCATGTGCAAGAAACGAGTCAACGCATTTCCTATCAGAGACCCTCCAAGCCTTCACCGTTCTATCGTGTGACCCAGTGTACAATAGCCCCTCCGAATGGTAATAAGCCATGCAAGAAACATTCTCCTTGTGCTTTGGATTTTGCTGGTTCGCTCTTGGGAACAACAGGAACGAGCTTTTCCTAGGTAGCGTACCCACCTAAAAATTGTTGGATATATGATGTTTTGTTTAATTTTAATAAAGATTTGTACTCTTTCTTCCCAAAACAAAATGTATATATTTTAACGTGTATCAAAAAGTGGTGTAAATATGATTTTTCCACGACGAAAATTTATATCCAATTATTTTTACGTATTTAACTAAACTAAATTATTATTATAGTTCTTAATTATTAATTTTACGTAAATATAATTCAGCGTGAATTTTTAAAATTTTTGATAAAATCTACCATTTTTTATCGGTCAATTCTAAATACGAAAAATTAAATTTTAAATTTTAAATTTTAATAATATAAAAATAAAATATTAATGCAAAATGTTGACTAAAATTGATAAGACATGTTGGCCTTAACAATTCTCTTTTCGATATTTATACATGAATAAGATGAGATATTATTTATGCATGATACGGGTACCTACTTTCTTGGATTTGAATGTGTCCGATACAGTGAAGTTCCATATCCTAATTTTGTGGTCCTTGTGGGTGGAGAAAAGTGTGTTGCTATAAGCCAATATGGCTCTAACCTCACCAGAACTCGCCTTGAGGTACCCTTTGTCCATACAATCGGGTTGCTTCCAGACGCGAATTCTGGTGCTGTTAGAGCCAGTAAAGACCAATCCCTTAGAAGCCGCGATGGCATAGATGTTGCCCTCGTGGCGGTGGAGGGAGGCTATGCAGTGATAGAGCAAGGAAGGCGAAGGGTTGGGCGGCGGTGGAACGGAGGAAAGTGTCCATGGTGAGTCCGGACACGGGTGTATCGGCGAAGACATCATAGGAAACATAGTTGTAGTTGTGTTTTCAGATGTTGAGGTTCTTGGAGAACTAAATTGAACATTGTTAACATCATCTTGTGGTGGTTGTTGTGTTATGGTGATGTCTCTATGGGTTTGAATACGAAGGTGATTGATGTTTGGAGATTTTTGTTGTTGGAATTCGTTGTTATTTTCGGTGTCCGTCATTAGGGAAAGGAGAGATTTTTTGTTGCCATAGAAATCCATGGTACCATATATAACATGATTATAACATTTGTGTTGGTTAACAAAAAGAAGATACCTTTCACATTAGGGTTGGGGGGTGAGTAACTGAGTATGAAAGATATAAAAAGGGTTTGGGTGATGGGTGGTATAGTTATTATGGTTATAAATGTGTCTCAACTGTGCAATATGATGAAATCAGCTCATGACTTTAGGAGGGTGGAATAGTAGACATTGTAGTACAGGGAGAAATATTTGCATTTTTCTTTTTCTAACACATTTAATGTGTGATGAACTGATGATTAAAAATTATTTCATTAACTAGGTTTTATTGGTAATACTTAAAAAGTTATTTTATTTGTCCCAATATTATTATCTATTGTTTTAAACTTTTTTTTTTCAAATTTCTTACATTATTATGTGTATATTTAGCCACCCAAACGATAAATAATTTGAGACGACTAGAGTATTAAAACAAAAATAAGTTTAAAATATTCAGAATATGCATCAAGTATCTTTTAATATTTATAGTTGTGCAAATATATACTAAATGTTGGCCAATAAGGTAACCGAAATATCTAATCATTTTCCCTTTTTCTGCAACTATATTCATAAGATATTACTAATAAGTGTCTTAAACAGTAATATTTGATCAATTTCCAAAAAAAAAAAAAAAAAGGAAAATTTTAACAAACTTTAATTTTAATACATTATTATATTGAAAATTTGAAAATTTTAACTTTCTTTAAAAAATATTACAGTAATAAATACTTTTATGACATTTGTTATATATATTATCCTCAACTTTTGTACAATAATTCTGAACTTGATTAGATTAGATATATGTTATTTTTTGCTAAGTTCTTTATAAATCTTCTTTAGTAGAGAAAATTAATAAACATTTACATACTGCACGAACTAATAATTAAGTTGAGATATTTTTTTTTTCTATTTATACAAAGTAGGATTCTTTTAACCAAAATAAAATAAAATAAATACCTATAAAAAATTGAATTGAAAATTGAAAATAAACATATATGAACTAGTAAGGAATAAATTTAACATAGGCCAAAATACATAGGATGAGTTATAGGAAGGAGAGAGGTTTTCAAAATTTATATGCCTTGATTGCCCTGTTCTACTAGCCATCCACTTCTTGTTTGTTTGGCGAGCCAATAACTTTACAATGTATTAATGTACATATACGGTAGTTCTACTCATTATAAACAGGGCCAGGGCCAGCTACAAAGAGATCTTCTAATTTCAATTAATATGATTGGTATCAATCTTAAAATTCAGCATTCAATTTTGCAGATATAACATTATCCTGCTTAATTTAATTTCTATTAGTTGTTTTTTCCCCCTCAAAATTTATTAGGAATAAGGAACAGGAGTCGGACACATAATCCCACATCTAAATAAAACTAACGAAATTTAACCAAAGGTAGTTAGGAGTAGGGAATGGAAACTGAACACATGACTTAACACTTAAAAACCACTAAGATGTGGTTTCAACTGGTTTATGAGGCACGATCTATTCAATAGAAAAGAAATCAATACACATGCAATCAAGAGAAGACATTTTAAGTGTATTCTCAATAAACAATCTGCATTCACATATTAGAAAAACATACATTGATTTGGGAATGGAAACCGGAGTGAGCTCCTTTTGGTTAGTGCATCTATTATTAGATAGAATACTAAAATAATATACTCAAAATTTACGGCGTTGAGAAAAATAACTTTAAAAAATATTAATAATAAATAAGTTTTTAAATAATTTAAAATACACGATAGACAAAAATAACAAAAAATATTACTTTTTATTAGTAATAAATAACTTTTATATTTAGTAAATGTCTTGTCTATTTAATTCGAATTTTTTTGTAAATATTTGTATAATTATTTATGTGCATACAAAAATTAAGGCAAAATTAGATCTCTAAGTTTTTATTTTAAAATTTTTAAAGCATTTCAATCATTAAAAATAGAAAACTTTACTTGATATAAAATTATTAAATTTTAAAAATGAAAATATTTTTTATAAAAATTACATCAAAATCTAATTTCTATAACTTATTTTAAAATTATATATTAAGTATTTGATTATTTTTGTTATATTTTTAAATATTTTTGAGACTTATTTATTATTTTTATTTTTTAAAATTATTTTTATCAATAATATAAATTTTTAAATACTATTTTAATAATTTATCATCATCATCATCATCATCATCATCATCATCATCATCATCATCATCATCATCATCATCATCATCATCATCATCATCATCATCATCATCATCATCATCATCATCATCATCATCATCATCATCATCATCATCATCATCATCATCATCATCAAATATTCACGAGAGTGTTAACATTGTTCTACTATGAGTTATCTTTTACTAACTTTTTTCTGTTTTTTCACACTTGCAATTAATGGATGTCATGACATGTAGATTTATTAAACAAAATAGTGAATATAATACGTAAATATTCAGAGAAAAAAGTACTTTAAGGAAAAAAAAAATTCACTCTACTTATCTTCTCTAAATTCAGTATGATCTTTGATTTAAGATAATCGTTTATGATTAATTTACAATTCAATGCTAAAATTGTTTTGTTGGCTGCTACTCTTAGCAAAAATGATCTTTTATTAGTGTGGCAAAGATAGAGTAACTGATTCTTTTTTCTTTCTTCTTTCTTTGATTAATTTACAACTATAATAGGTTGAAATCTTTTTAAAATGGTGTCATTGTCACACACTACAAGAGAACAGAAAATTTGTGGCGGTTATTTTGTGAAACTGCGACGATTTTAAACCACCGTAAAACGGAATACCAGCGGTTCCACAAATGTTGCAAGTTAGGGCATGGAGATTTGAATTTGTGGCGATTTTTACGAACCGCTGACACAACCGCTGCAAATCAAATAAGTGATTTTGTGGCAATTACAAAACCGCTGCTATTTGGTCAGTGGCTTTTTTAAAAAAATCTACGGCAGTTTTGAAACCGCCACAAATTATGTAGGTTTTTTTTTTTAAAATGCGATGGTTTTGAACCACCGCAATTTCATACATGAGCTTGAAAGAAAAAATTGACTTATTATAAGTGGCATTCTTTGAAAAGGATGTAGATTATAATTACAAAAACTTTTCAAGAACCTTTTTTTTTCTTTGTAAATAAAAATCACTTAACAATTCAATGTAGAACTGCAGCAGCCAACACATACAAAGTAAATGTAAATGACTTGCTAGCATAACCTTTCCTTATAATAAAAAATAAGATTCTATCACCAGCTCATGCACATGAATAAATTTGTAAGACCCGAATTACCCTAAGCCTTACCTCTAGTCGTAAAGCAAAGGTTGAACAAAGGTTACGACAATTCTAAGGCTTATACATATATCAATATAGAAGGAGTAATAATTCTAGAAGCCCGATGAAGAAAATAAGCTTAAATACGGAATTACAAAGCGCGAATGTTCACACGCAGCTACAAGCGTAAAAGACAAGATACACTATGTAAGGTAACAAGATATATGTAGATATATAAGAGTATATTAATCATAAGATACTAGCCTAAGCCTGCGGAGTTTAGGCCGACTAGTTAAATACTGACATATAGAATTTTGAAAATTAAAATAGCATATACAAAATATATCTCTCAAAGTAAACCTCTAAGGCAATTATAAATACAAAAGGTGAGAAAACTAAACAAAATAATCAAAAAGACTTCAAAACATAGCTAGGATCCTCCGTTTTGTCACCATCAAAGCAACTCACCGAGGTGGGTTGCAACCAGCATCTGAAAAACAACAACAGAGTCGGTTCTCAGTATGGTAACAGTGTCTAGTGATGTAAGATATAAGACTCCTGGACACCAGAGGCAATCCTAGAGCTTCATATCTATCATGAGATTCAAGCTTAACCATAAGTAAATTTAAAACTAACTTTAAAACCACATTGAAAAAGGGATAATCTAACTTAGGGAATTCTAAACCAACAATTCTCCGCTGTCCCATAGCCTTCGCCTGCCTAACCACCATGCGATCCATCGCCACCGCCTTCTGAATCTCCTCAATCCCAGTAGAGTACACAAATAATACAATACAAGGAAAGCATAAGTATAAGCATGTATACCAAGTAATTCAAATAGGCAATGAGGCATGTTATACAACTAGGCAAGCAATTCAAGTCGGCAAAGCAAGCAAACAGATAAAAGATGCACATGATGAATGCCTGTCCAATTTGGCTGTGATATCACATCGTCGGTTCAACTGCCAACTTGACACACCTCCATGGAGATGTCGTCCTTCAGTTTCATAATGGGAACCCGCGAGATATCGTGCCTGGATCACGGTCTAGGATGTTAGTGCATGCACACTATAGTGATTCCGAAGGGATGCGAGTGGGATACTCTTGCCACGGACCTCACATCTCAACATAAGCGGGACTAACCACTGCCCTTACACCGCCGTCGCGATCTCGACAGGCGGGATTAACCGCCGTCCCTGCCAGGCGCATAGCGTCTCAATAATCTCAGTTTAAAAATATTACATCAGTGGTTTTCAAAATCATTTCATTCAATACTCAGTAATTCAACACTTCCATAATTTTCTGTCAGTAATCATCAATACAATACCCCACCTTCTCACTCGACCAAATCCGTGCTCAGTACTCCAGAAACCTAAGTCTTCGTTTTCTAAACTTTTGAAAGAAAATACCTAATTGATTTCACCTCGAGCCCTCTCTATGTTCTAACTCATACAAACAAGCTAAAGAGTCTTATATAAGTGTCACGAAAGTTTATAAGCTTGCTGGGAAGGTAAAACAATTAAAAATAATATGTTTATTAAAAACAGGGCAGTGTGCGTACGCATAGCATTGTGCGTGCGCACGCCCAGAAGGATTTTCAAGAAGTTTGCGTACACATAGAAGTGTGCATGCGCATAGAAGGTAAAAGTTTTCATTTTAAACGCGCGCATGGATGCGTGCCATTGCCCTGAACAGACTGCCATTCCCAGCATGTGCGTGCGCACGAGGTTGTGCGTGCGCACACACAACTTGTAAATTTCGTAGGGTGTGTGTTCGCACTTGAGTGTGCTAGTGCTCCCAACAGTAGGCACCTCCCTGTGTGTGCGTGCACACAAGAGTGTGCATACACACATTTTCAAAATGTCATAGGGTGTGCGTGAGTACAAGGCTGTGCGTACGAACAAGTCAAAAATAGCTACTAATTAGAGCATGCGCATAGCAGTGTGCGTGCGCACACAAACCAGAAATCATAAATTCTGCAACATTACATAATTTAGATTTTTGACGCCAACTTCTAATGATCATATCTTTCTCTCCAAAATTCAAATTTCTACAAAATCTATACTATTTTATAGCTATTTGAATTATCTTTAATTTGATATAAAATTTAAACCATTTCAAAAACCGTAGCTTAAGATATGACCCGTCGAAGTTCACAAAAGTCTATTTTTACCAAAAGTCTCTAAACCTCAATTTTATCAAAATCTCAATCCAAAATCATCTATTCCACATTCAAAACAGTCATAATATACGTAGATCATATTCATATATCCTCCATTTCATTCCACAACCTAAAATTCACATTTTCATTATCTCCATACCAAATCATCAATCAATTCATTAATCTCTCAAATAATACACAACAACATCACACATCAACAATTCCTCATACACAAATCCATCACTTACCACCCATCATTATCACAATAGTCACCCAACACCAATCTTAACACAACATCAATAATCCATCATCATGCAACGCAAACTCAAAGTCATTATACATTGTAATCATCAACATTCAATTTCAATCCTATCCTATGGTTCACTAGCCTAAGTGTCCAGAAATATTATATATTACATAGAGAAAACCGAAACCATACCTTGGCCAATTTTTAATATGCCAAAGTCCCAAAATTGAGTACAAATCAAGCTTCCAAACGCACTCAAGTCACCAATCTAACTCCAAGTGCTCCTAAATATCCAAGGCAATTCTAACAAGCTCCAATATTCAAACTAACATCATATATTTCATAGAAATCAAAACCTAATACTCATAACATATCAATTTACAGGGGTTCTTGAGAAACCTTACCTTATCCACTGAAATTTGGGATGGAACCCAATAATCCCTCACTAATGATTAACACCTAAACAACCAAAACACAAATTTCACTCAAAACCAAAACCTACAAATTCAAAATTCTTAGGGCTGCAAGAAAGTGAAAAAATTTTGAAATCTAACCTATAAGAGTTAAATGAGAATAACGGTCTCGACAAGAGCTTCGCGTAGCCACTGACGGCATGCGAATCGGAGTACCGTAGCTCAAGTTATAAGAGAAAGAAGGAGAAGATGAATAGTGTTCTTCGCCCTTCTTTTCTCAACTCATGAAGCTTCTTATGTTTGTGTTATGAGGTGAGAAATGGCTGAAATGGCTATTAATAAGGGTATTTATATGTTGCGCTTGGGCCCAACTTGGACTCGGTCCAACCCGTTAGCGTTTTTGACCCGTTTGGCCTAATTTTGGGCCGAACCTTTAAAATTAGTACCCGATTTTTAATTCTAAATGTTTTCCTAAGGTTTTCTATTGTTTTTAATTATTCTCGCATAATATCAGACAGATCTAAACCGGTACTGCTGCTTAATTTACTGGTACGCATTTTTACGGAATTTTCTGAAGAAAATTACATTTTTCAACTCAGAAAAATCTACTGAGTCCAAATATCGTATTTATATTTTCTAATTAATATTCTAAATTTTTTATCCTATTTCGGGAAAACTAAATTTTTATTATTTTACATTAATTAATCGGTTAATTAATTCGCGGTTCTTACATTCTCCCCACCAAATAAGAAATTTTGTCCCCAAAATTTGGTTTACCTATCGTCGTCATTAAATGTTCCCTCAACTTAAACCTACCTCTTAGTATGCTTCTTTTCATCCCTCCATGTCAGCTCAAATCCCTTTCTACATCCCTTATTCTTATTTATAACGCCCTATTTTAACTGAATTCAAGCCTATGCTGTACTCATCCTTCTTACTCTTGGATTTTCTCTATTCAACTTCAATACTACATCAGTCTTTCCACCCAATATGTTCCAAGTCCATTTTTCTAATAAATCATTTCCCATCTCATCATAAACCCAAAGTCATCATGCTCTCATGCCCACAACCTATCCTAAATCATTCTAACCTTACAACCACAATTAAACTTAATTAGTTCTTAGAAACCTTTACTTACATTAACTCACTAAACTCTTCAAGTATTCAAACCTAAGATACGTTTAGTCATCGTCCTACGACATCTACTCACAATTATCATGTGCTATTGCATTCCACAAGCTTCTGTTGTGTCACTCTGATTTTTCTGCCACTAATTAATCAACTAATCCAATTATTCAGTCAAGTCATACATGATTATCGGATTACAACACCTAGGCTTACTTTTGACTTCCTCAACTTGACCCAAATAAGATTTACACTCATCCTAAGACTAAGTCATAACTTAGTGCCTTATAGGGTCTCTATGCCTAATTCAAGGTCTCATTAAATCCTTAATCTCAATACTTGTGTTCATACCCTGGGTCGAGCTGTCCGACCTGGGATGTTTGGCGACAAGTCGACCGACCTCTTCAGGTCCGAATTACCCGATCTCTTCTCAAAGAGTTTAACCCAATCACTACAGAGGCCTAAGAAGGCCCAAACGAAGGGGCACAGCCCAATCTAAAGGCAGTTAAAGCCTAGAAAGATAAGGGCGGTTCCCCAGAAGATAAGATGACATCACTTAAAGATAAGATAAGATAAGATAACTATCTTATCTCCAGGAAGGTCACTCCACACCATTATAAATACACTAAAGCACCCAGGTATAACTCATACTCTGATTCTACTAAAAACCTGCTTAATACCCTTGCTAACTTAAGCATCGGAGTCCCTTGCAAGTACCACCACCCTCTGGTGATAAATGATTAGCATCATCATCAAGTCCACAAGTTGAACACGGCGGCTCCAGCCACCACCCACAAGTTGGACACATCGGCGCCGACCACCACAGCAGATCTCATCCGAGATCGACCTTCAGTTTCAGGTAACCCTCGGAACATTGGCGCCATTGCCGGGGAACCTGGAAGTCATCCCATCGCCATGGCGGACAACCTTGATAACGACCACGATTCTGACCTAGAAGACAGGACGCCGCACAAGAATGCTGATACTACATCCAAAGCTACTCCTCAGCCTAATAAAGATAAGAATTCACCAAACACGAGAGTCTTTGAGGCACTTCAGGATCGCTTAAAATAACTCGAAAAAGAGGTCGAGTATCAACGAGAAGCCGAAAGAGACCTACAAAGGGAAGCTAGACGACGCCGCGAGTTAGAGGATAAGCTCCTAAAACTCGAAGCAGATCTCAAGACCAAAACTACTCGATCCGACCACGAAGATAGCTCCCATAAGGATCAAGACCCATTCACCAAAGAGATCATGAGGACCAAAATCCCAAAAGACTTCAAACTTCCCGACATGACTCTATACGATGTTATGGCAGATTCAAGCCATCATCTCAGTAATTTTAGAAGCAGAATGTACCTCACCGACGTCTCAGATGCAGTCCGTTGTAAAGCCTTCCCGAGTACTTTAACAAAGACAGCAATTAAATGGTTCGATAATCTGCCCCCTAGGTCCATCTCGAACTTTAATGACTTAGCCAATAAGTTTCTGGCCAGATTCTCCATTCAAAAAGGCAAAACTAAGCACACCCCAAGTCTATTAGGAATCAAGCAAGGAGACCGGAAAAGTCTCCGCAGCTACATGGAAAGACTCAACAAAGCGTGTTTGGACATACAAAGTCTACCAATGGAGGCCGCCATTATGGGTCTCATCAATGGCTTGCGAGAAGGACCTTTTAGCCACTCTATATCGAAAAAACATCCCACATCTCTGAATGAAGTGCAAGAGCGAGCCGAGAAGTATATCAACATGGAGGAAAACTCTCGATTAGGAGAGACCTCAAGGTCCGGATTCTCCTACTCCTTCCGAGATAAGGATAAAGATTCCAAGAAAAAAGAAGATTAGCATGGAGAAAAGATAAAAAAAAAATCACAATTACACCCCTCTTTGGGTGTCTCTTGTAGATGTTTATCGAGAAGTATGCCATACTAAAAAGATACCCCCAGCTCGCCCACTTAAAAGTAAAAAAGGAGGAGGAAATCGGACAGAATACTGCGAATATCATCGAATCTATGGACATTCCACCAACGAATGTTTCGACTTGTAAAATGTCATAGAAAAATTGGTGAGAGAAGGAAAGCTAGATCGGTACCTAGCTGGCAGAGCAGACGAACCAAGGAAAAGAAGAAGGGACGAAGATGTCGGACGCGCTGAACGACCACCTCATACACCAAACAGACATGTCCACATGATACATGGAGGATTTGCAGGAGGAGGAATCTCCAAATCATCCCGCAAAAGACACCTTAAAGAAGTATATCATGTTGAGGGAGGAGAAGAAGCACCCGACATCCCCACTATCACTTTTACTAAAGAGGATGCAGCTGGAATCATCTCGGGACATGACGATCCCATGGTCATCACCATCATATTAGCCAACGCAAATCTCCACCGCACACTGGTAGACTAGGGAAGCTCGGAAGACATCTTGTTCAAAACTTCCTTCGACAAACTCGGCCTGGAAGAAAAGGAACTCAGAGCATATCCGAACAGCCTGTTCGGGCTGGGAGACACTCCAATCCAACCACTTGGGTACATCTCGCTACATACGACCTTTGGAAAAGGAAACCAGTCAAGGACACTCAATATTGACTACATTGTGGTCGACGTACGTTCAGCCTACAATGCCCTAATAGGTCGGACAACGTTAAATCAGCTCGGCGCAGTAGTCTCGACTCCACACCTGTGCATGAAGTTCCCAACCATAGAAGGAATAGCTACGATAAAAGCAGATCAGAAGACGGCGTACAGCTGTTACAGCGAAAGTCTAAACCTTAGAGGCAAAGGAGAAGAATTCTATACCATCGAACTCAGGGGAATTCAAGGACGGGAAGAACTTCGTCCACAACCCAAAGGCGAAATAGAAAAAGTCCAGATTGGAGATGTCCCAAACAAAAAAACCAATATTGGCACAATCCTAAAAGGAGACATAAAAGAATCGCTCGTACAGTTCTTACGAGACAATGTCGACCTCTTTGCATGGAAGGCCACAGACATGCCGGGCATAGACCCTAAGTTAATGTGCCACAAGCTGGCAGTTTACCCAGGGTCTCGGCCAGTACAGCAGAGACGTAAAAAGCTCGGACCCGAACGATCCCAAGCTGTGGAGGAGCAGGTACAAGCTCTACTGGAGGCAAGGTTCATAAGAGAAGTCAAATACCCACTATGACTAGCTAACGTCGTCTTAGTGAAAAAATCAAATGGGAAGTGGCGAATGTGCACCGACTACATTGATCTCAACAAAGTCTGCCCAAAAGATCCTTATCCACTCCCAAATATCGACGCTCTGGTGGATGCCTCCTCCGGATACAAATACCTCTCGTTTATGGACGCTTATTCGGGGTACAATCAAATCCCGATGTACCCACCTGATCAAGAAAAAAACTTCATTCTTAACCCCAAAAGCAAACTACTGCTACATCGTCATGCCTTTTGGACTAAAAAATGCGGGAGCCACTTATCAAAGATTAATGAATAAGATCTTTGCAGACCATATTGGGAAAATCATGGAGGCCTACGTAGACGACATGTTAATAAAGACACAAAGTGAAGAGTCGTTACTATCCGACCTCACCCAAGTATTCGATACTATAAGAAGGCATGGCATGTGACTTAACCCTGCAAAATGCACCTTCGCAGTAGAAGCAGGCAAATTCTTGGGTTTTATGCTCACACAAAGAGGAATCGAGGCAAATCCAGATAAATGCCGGGCCATACTCGACATGAAAAATCCAACCTATGTCAAAGAGGTACAACAACTCAATGGAACATTGGCAGCCTTGTCTAGATTTCTAGCTGGATCGGCAATAAGATCTCTACCCTTCTACGCTACTCTAAGAAAGGGAAAGAAGTTTGAATGGATAGCAGAGTGCAAGCAGGCCTTCCAGGATTTCAAAAAATTCCTGGGACGACCACCTATTCTAACCCGGCCACGGGAAGGAGAACCACTCGTATTATACCTCGCGGTGGGAAATCGGGCAATAGCTTCAGCACTGGTCCGAGAAGATGACAGTGGACAACAACCTATATACTTCATCAGCAAAGCACTACAAGGGTCCGAATTGAACTATCAAAAGATAGAAAAATTCGCCTATGCTCTCATAATAACATCTCGACGACTTCGTCCATATTTTCAAGCCCACATTATCAGAATTCGGACCAACCAGCCCATAAAAGGCATTCTGCAGAAAACAGATTTAGCAGGAAGAATCTTACAATGGGTGGTCGAGTTGTCCGAATTCGACCTTCAATATGAAGCTCGGACAGCCATCAAATCGCAATATTTGACCGACTTCATTGCAGAATTTATAGACACCCCAGAAATCCCTATAGAATGGAATCTTTATGTAGATGGTTCCTCAAACAAAATTGGAAGTGGCACATGCGTGATAATTGAAAGCGACCAGGGAACCCAAATCGAACTTTCCCTCAAATTCGGGTTCCCTGCCTTGAACAACCAAGCTGAGTATGAGGCACTACTAGCTGGTTTGAAACTGGCTAAGGAGGTTAGAGCTCAAAAGCTTATCATCTTCAGTGAGTCACAAGTAGTCACCTCATAAATTGCAGGGAGTTACCATGCCAAGGATCCTACCATGAAAAAGTACTTGGACAAAACCAAGGAACAGCTCGGACAACTTGGGGAATATAAGGTCCGCTACATACCCCGAGAACAGAATGCTCGAGCTGATGCACTCTCAAAATTAGCCAGTACCAAACCAGGGGGTAACAATAGAAGCCTCATCCAAGAGATGCTGTAGAACCCGTCAATATCGGAAGAAGAAAAGGTCCTAGCCATAACAGGTCTGGATCAAGGATGGATGGCTCCTATAATTAATTACCTCAAAACAAAAACACTCCCTACAGATAAGAAGGAGGCAAAGCGATTAAAACGGGAAGCACAATACTACACCATCATAAATAATACTCTATATAAGAGAGGGATTTCAACACCACTATTAAAATTCGTACCGACTTCCAATACAAAAGAAGTTTTAGAAGAAGTACACAGTGGCATCTGTGGCAACCATCTCGAAGCACAGGCACTCACCAAGAAAGTACTTCGAGCGGGATTTTATTGGCCAACCTTACAAAAAGAAGCAACAGGATTCGTGAAAACATGTCCACCATGTCAGAAACATGCCAATTTTCACATCGCGCCGCCAGAGGAGCTCATTAGCGTAACTTCATCCTGGCCATTCGCAAAATGGGGACTCGATCTTCTCAGAACTTTCCCTCAAGGATCAGGACAAGTCAAATTCCTCATAGTGGGGTAGACTATTTCACAAAATGGATCGAGGCAGAACTCCTAGCTAACGCCACTGCTCAAAGAAGTTGAAAATTCTTATATAGAAATATTGTCACAAGGTTTGGGGTTCCATACTCTATAACCACAAACAATGGCACTCAATTTACAGACACAGGCTTCAGAAAGTTAATGGCTGATCTAAACATAAAACACCAATTCACATTCGTAGAACACCCCCAGGCTAATGGACAAGCGGAAGCTGCTAACAAAGTCATATTAGCTGGGCTAAAACAGAGATTACAGGATGTAAAGGGAGCCTGGGCCGAAGAGCTCCCACAAGTCCTATGGGCATATCAGACAACTCCACACTCCACCACAAAGGAATCACCCTTCCGATTAGCTTACAGAATGGAGGCAATGATCCCAGTGGAGGTCGAAAAAGGGTCGCCCAGAGTGATCCACTACAATGAAGAGGCCAACTCCCAACTTCAAAGGGAAGAACTAGACCTACTTTCAGAAATATGAGAAAAAGCTCGGATCAAGGAAGAGGCATTAAAACGTCGAATGGCTTCAAGATACAATCAAAAGGTAGTGCCGCGAGGTTTTGTCGAGAACGACCTCATCCTAATCCGAAATGATATCGGAACAACTCGATCGGGAGAAGGAAAGTTAGTAGCAAATTGGAAAGGACCCTACCGAGTCATAGAAGTACTTGGAAAGGGCTACTACAGACTGTCCGAACTCGAAAGGCGAGAGCTTCCTAGGTCATGGCACGCCTGCAACCTACGAAGGTATTATAGTTAAAGGTAATAAGGATCTTAGGATAAGGTGCACTCTTTTCCTGAAAAGGTTTTTTAATGAGGCATCAAGCCAAGATTCATGAAATACCTAACTTAGAGGAGTAAAACTCCCACATGTATATATTTGTATATTTTTCATTTTGAAATAAATTTTTTCAAGATTTTCTACAAATTCTTTATCAAGACGCATTAATCTGAAATGCAAAAAATTCATCGCCCGATTATAAAGCTACAGATCGGCAGAAAGTGAAAGTTAAATTCACTGCACGATCACGATAAAGACCAACAAAGATGAAAACCAAATTCATCAAAAGGTCGACCAACGGGTATCAAAACCAATTTCTACAAAATCGGCAAAGATGAAAAAGCGACAAAAACAGAAATAATGCAAGAAGTTATCGAAAGTGATCCATAGAAAGGACCTGACGAGGTCTTAATAAAAATGGGTTGCTAAAAATAACTTAAAAGACAGGTCGACGTATAGAAGTCGGACCAGTCGATCACAATAACCAAAGTTATAGAAAGTAAATCCCTGGAAAGAGGCCTGGCCAGCCGTAGAAAAAGAGGATTACTAGAAATAACTTAGAAGGGACCGACGTAAAGAAGTCGGCCCAAAACCAAAAAGTTATAAAAAGTAATCCCTAAAAGAGACCTGACAAAGGTCCAAAAAAGAGGATTACTAGAAATAACTTAGAAGGGACCGACATAAAGAAGTCGGCCCAAAACCAAAAAGTTATAAAAAATAATCCCTAAAAGAGACCTGATAAAGGTCCAAAAAAAGGATTACTAGAAATAACTTAGAAGGGACCGACGTAAAGAAGTCGGCTCAAAACCAAAAAGTTATAAAAAGTAATCCCTAAAAGAGACCTGACAAAGGTCCAAAAAAGAGGATTACTAGAAATAACTTAGAAGGGATTGACATGATGAAATCGGCCTCCCATAAGACAAAATTATAAAAGAAATCCACAAAAAAGATCTGACAAAAAGATCCAAAATGGATTAATAGAGATAACTTAGAAGGGACCGACATGATGAAGTCGGCCCGACCAAGATGCCAAAAATTAAAGGTAAATCCATGGAAGAGACCTAACAAAGGTCCAAACAAAATGGATTACTACAAATAATTTCAAGCCGAGATGAAGAAGTCGGCCGACAGAAGGCATACGAGTTGGACCCAGAAATCCACAACCTCAAGAGAATCAAGCTACAAAGAATGAAAGTGCGAAGGCAATCAAAAGAGGTCGGACGACAAGGCTCCAACAAGAACCTAAAAGGTGTCAGATAGGTGCAGACAAACATATCATTCAAGAAACAAGGTTATAATAATAACAGGACTCGAGAGGCCACCTGAAGTCAACCTCAAAGAGCCTGAAAATCGACCTTTGTTTTTCCAAAAATAAAGTTGCTAACAGAGAAGCAACTAAAAGTATCCAACAGTTAGAAACCACAAACTACAAAATTATAAAAAGTTCAAAGCCCACAAGCCGGGCTATACACAAAAACACCAAGAAATAATCATTGAGGATCTAAAGATTTCTCAGTTGCAGCATCACGGGGTAAAGGAGGGCGAGTCTGAAGAGGCACCGCATCTATGATGTGTGAACTTTTGTTGATATAGAATTTCCTCAATTGAATGAATTCTCGTTGCAAGTATAGTCCTACACCAACAAAGAATCCTCACATGCAAAAATTTAGGTTGTCACAAGTATGAACCCCAAATGAAAATTTATCAAAGTATTTGGACTCCGGGTCATCTCCCTAGGAAACAATGGAATGCTCAATTATTGGCTATAAAGGGGTAAAGGGGGTTTTGGTTTGTAAGAGGGCAAGAAAAGTAAATTAGGCAAGTAATTAAAGAAAACAAGATAAATAACTCTTAGCTAAGACTTAGGTAATTGAGGTCACCATCCTTGTTAACAAACTAAATATTGATAATCATGAGAGGCCAACCTATTAAGTCTACTTCCCAAAGGCTTTAAGTACGTAACATCTACTCCTAAGCCTAGAAGTACGTCAAATAGGTTTGATCACATCAACCCGTAAGTCCCAACCTACCTACTAATTAACTTAGTAGTGGGTTAGCGTCAATGGGTATCAAATTGATCACTAAGGATTCTCAATTCACCGAATCTATTATACCCAATACTCAAGTTTATCCAATTCCCTTAGCTTAGACTAAGAGTTAACAAAACTACTCAAAAACTAAGGAAAGCATTTCATCGAACACATAGAGTGCAATGAAAATAAACATCATAAATTGCAAGAATAATAAAATCTACCAAATACTAATTGCAAAAAAAGTAAGATCACAACTCAATTCACCAATAAAAGGAAACATCAACATCAATTTGCATTAATTGTAAACCAAATCTAACATGAGTTTATCATCACTAAAGAGAGCAAAATGAGAAATTAACATCACAACTAAGAGAATCAAGATGTAGAAATGAGAAATTATAAAAGAAAACAAGATGAGATCAAGTGATTAAATATGGATCTAAGACAATCAACCTAATCCTAACCTAATTCTAGAGGGAAAAGGGAGCTTCTCTCTCTAGAAAACTAACTAAAGGCTCATGTTGGCTAAACTAATTGCTCCCCCCTGCTTGGACTTCAATTCTGCATGAAATACACTCAGAAACAAGTTGGATTTGGGCCTGGGCAGCTCAAAAATCGCCCCCAGCGTTTTGCCTTTAAGTGGGCCATGTGAGAGTATTGGCGAGTGTGCACCATGTGCGCGTGCGCATCGATTGGCAAAATCTTCATCTGTGCGGACGCGTCATGTACGCGTGCGCATCCATTGGTGCATTCCCAATCTTTGTTTCTTCATGCATTCTCCTCTTTGCATGCTTTTCTCCTCATTCCTTCCATCCAATACTTGCCTTATGGACCTGAAATCACTCAACAAATATATCAAGGCATCGAATGGAATTAAAGTGAATCAAAATCACCAATTTAAGGCCTAAAAAGCATGTTTTTACACTTAAGCAAAATTCAAGGGAGAATTACAAAACCATGCTATTTCATTGAATAAATGTGGAAAAACGTGGTAAAATCTCCTAAAATAAGCACAAGATAAATCACGAAATCGGGGTTTATCAAATCTCCCTACACTTAAACTAAGCATGTCTTCATGCTAAAATCAAGAAAGAAGCAAATGGTATTAACATTTATTCAATGTAACTAACTAAATGGAATCTATCTATATGATGCAATGGCTTAGTCAAAATAGATCAATCTCCAAGAATACACATGCAAGTACAAGGGCTAAAGCATTAGCAATCAAAGCAAACCACAATTGGATTGAATCATTGAAAGATCTTATAAACTTGCAAGAAAAGATGATCATGGGTGGAAACATGTAATTGAGCGATCGAACCTTCGCCGGATGTGTATCTGCTCTATGCACTCAAGTGTATAGGGTTGATTCACTCAATTCTCCCCTAATCATGCTTTTCAAGATTTGTTTTTCATCTAACAATCAATAATTACTTTATGCATGCATACAAGTATCATGAGGACTTTCCCATAGGTTGTAATGGGGCTAGGGTCAAGGTAGGATGCATATGGTCAAGTGAGTTTGCAATTCGAATCCTTGATTAACTTAGACTTCCCACCTAACCTATGACAACCTAAACAATTCTAAACAAACCTAGCTATCCATTCTTCACTTTTTCACACACTCATGCATTTCCTTTTGATTACCACACATATGCATTGAATTTATGAAACTTTAAACCTTGGGATATTTTGTTCCCTTTTTATTATAATTCTCTTTTTTTTTTAAACTAAAATATATACAAGAACATCAATGCATATGGTTTACATATGATTAATACATGAGTATGTACCCAATTCTTGAAATTTTTCTTTAACAAAAATATAAACACACTTTTATCTCTACCCAATGTACCCAACTTTTCCAAAATCTAATGATGAACACTCTCACTAGCCTAAGCTAAACAAAGATCCAAACAAGGGACATTTATTGTTTTTCACTTAAGCTTGTAATGTGCTACAATTATGAACAAATGGGTTAAGCATAGGCTCAAGATCAATTAACAATGGAAGATAAAAGGTAGGCTATTTGGGTAAGTGAGCTAATTGAACAATGACCTCAATCATGTAAATGCATGTATACACAAAATAATGGACATAAAGAATCAAACAAATCAAGGATTACAATTATAGGAAGAGAATAATGCACACAAGAATGAAAAGAAGTGGTTATATATGATGTAACTACACAAGTAGGCTCAAATCTCACATGCTTGTGTTCTTAGCTCAAAACATGATCCACAAAGTATATAATTCAAGCAAGTTCTAAAAAAAATTTCAGCCAATTGGGATGGTGTTCTAAAAATGAATTTCTTGAAAATTTTCATCATATTGACTAAGCTTATTATAATGCAATGTTGTGATTTAGAAAAATTTTAAAATTTTTTTTCCTAGTTTACCCTTTTTTCAATCAAAGCACAATTCTTATACAAAAATGGTTAACTAGATTTTATCAATCCAAAACACTTTTCTAATCACAATCAAAGCCAAGATGCAAAACATATATGTATATATATAATAAGAGTAAATAAAAGTGTGCATCAACTAAGATAAGAGTATTCACACTAGCAAATATGTACAGTAATCGCAAAATGATCTAAAGTGCAAAATAAAATAAAGTAGCAGAAAATAGAAATGGATGTCTGAAAGTTCACCACATAAATGTAAACACGAGTCACGAACGGTGACCTCCCCACACTTTAGAATCAAGCATCGTCCTCGATGCTACAGCTGAATCTCGGGATGGGGGTCAACAATCGCGCCGGGCTGTGGCTCAGGTACTGGCTGTGGAACTGGGATCGGCTGTGGCTCCGGCTGTGGCTGTGGAGTGTCCTGCGGAATCTCAGGAGGGTGCTGAACCTCAGTAGTGACCTGCATCTTTGGAGGTGCATCCTGATGAGTCAGCACCTCAGCCAACTCCTTCATCCGGTCAAACTCCAACTTAGCCTCCTCCATAAAAGCCTTTGTAGCATGAATGGAAAGATCATGGGCAGTCCGATATAAAGCCGCCCCATGTGTGCCATCTTGATACTGCTCCGAGTAATAAAATCCAGATGGCGAAGAAGAGAAACATCATCAGTAGGGATGGTACCATAAGGACCAATTTGCTGGTCCACAAACTCGACAACATCAAAGTCAGGGGCATCAAGGTTAAAGGGCTCAGCAGTTTTCTATTTTTTCGGAGGAGGAGCGCCTGTAGGAGAAGAGGTAGCAGCAGAAGTATGTAGAGGATCGACCAAATGAACCCGGGAGTAGGAATCATCCTCCTCGGTCCAGGAGAGCTCTGTACCGATGGCTTCGGCAAAGCATGAGAAGATCTTTCCCCAGCCACATTGGCCGAGATGTTTAGGGCCGCAGTCGCCTTCCTCGCCTTTTTAAAGGCTTTCATGGAATCATTGTTTTTAACCATCTCTGAAAAAGCACAACAAAAACCCAGTTACAAATTGGAAGAAAAAGAACAAGCTCGACAAAAATAAAACAAAACGAAAACAAAATAAGCCAACCACTACCCAGCTCAGCTATAAGAAGCGAGAGATCCCCTAAAAACCTTTTAGTGTCAGGATAAAGAGGTTGTCCCCAGTTCTCCTCCAACACAT